>NC_066582.1:611250-916875 GCF_024323335.1 Lathyrus oleraceus | reverse complement strand
GCTGAAGGGAAAACTCAATGAAAATTTTCTGCACCTAGTGCTCGTCACTTTGATTGACGATTTGTGCCTACTTCTTCATCAACTCGGCAAATGGAATGGCGAGTGCATTCGTTGTCTTCATCAACTCGTCAAATGGAATGGCGAGGGCTTTATGCCTAGGGTGTTGGCTCGTCACTCCAAGTGACGAGGTATCACATGCAATTCAAAGGCATGCGTTTCCCCTCTCTCAGCATGTGATTTGGATTTTGTTTTATTATGTTTACCAAATCAAATTGATTTTTCGTATAAATACTACTACTACCTCATTTACATTCATCAACTAAAATCCTCAACTTACATTCACACAAAATCAAATTCATATTTCCTATAAATACTACTACTACCTCAATTACATTCATCAACTCAAATCCTCAATTTACATTCACACAAAATCAAATTCATATTTCCTATAAATACTACTACTACCTCATTTACATTCACCAAACCAAATCCTCATATATTTTCAAACTAAATTTACACATCCATGGCTCAAAGAAATTTAATTGTTTCTATCCATTCCGAAGGATCACTTTTCACATGTTCAAATGAGGGATTCTCATTTTGCAATACGAATGTAACTATGTTCAAGATCCACATCAACTCCGACTATTTTCATTTAAAAGACTGTATTGAAAAGAAGTTGCAACGTTATGTTGAAGACATCATTTATCGTCAACCATTATTTAATGGAGATGATAATACCGTCTTTCACATAATGACACCGACTAAGACCGACGAAGATGTCAGGTCGATGTTTCAATGTCATGTAACATTATCTCAATTACCCAGCATTGAGATATATGTTCGTCTAGTTGATATTCCCGAAGAACAACCGAGTGACAATGTTGAGGAACAACCGTCTCACTGTTATCCAACGCAATCTGTACAGTCACACAACTATGGAATGAGTCAAGCCATTGACGAAGAGCCGACTCAAAATAATGAACCTCTCATACCAAATGAAGAGGTGGGCGAGAATAGTGAGGATGATCTTGAGGAGGTTCGATTTGAAGATCTTTTCGGTGTTAGCGATGACGATGGCAATGAGGAAATATTAGACACACCGGCTGTTGCACTAAGAGCGCAACCAATTAGTTTGTACAATCCACCTGCGCACATGCAAAATATAAGTTTGGATGATTCCGAACCAAGCTCCGTTTTCGGCAGTTTCATACCAACTCACAACTCTGACGAAATTGAGGAGGGCATAGAGTATGAAGATAAGGAAGAGTGTCTTCTGGCGTTGCAACAATGGCATATAAAACGTAGTCTAGATTTCTCTGTGGTTAAATCTGACAGTGTACGTTTTGTCATCAAATGTAGAAATGCAACATGCAATTTCAAATGCAGGGTCTCTTTGCGCAAGGGCAACTCAAGGTGGAGAGTTGGTAAGTCTAGTGGGCCTCACACGTGCACAACCACTTCCATGTCACAAGACCATACAAAACTCAGTTCAGAAATGATTAGCAAGAGCATAATGGAGCTTGTAAATCGGGACGCTTCTCTTAAGGTGAAGGTTATCATTGCTCATGTTGTTGAGAAATACCGGTATATCATATCATACAAAAAGGCATGGATTGCAAAGTGTAAGGCGATTGAGTCGCTCTATGGAAATTGGGAGACATCTTACAACGATCTGCCGCAGTGGATACTGGTAATGAAAACATATCTTCCAGGTACCATTATAGAATTACAAACCCTACCTGTGATTTCAAATGATGGTTCATACTTGGGTGACCAAAGGATATTTCATCGTCTGTTTTGGGCGTTTAGACCATGTATACGTGGTTTCGCGTATTGTAAACCAATTGTGCAGGTTGATGGAACTTGGTTGTATGGCAAGTACAGAGGGACTCTACTGATGGCTGTGGCACAGGATGGGAACGGAAACATATTTCTGATAGCGTTCGCATTGGTTGAAAGTGAAACAAAGGAAGCCTGGAGTTTCTTTCTTAAGAAATTGAGAATGCATGTTACCCCCCCAAGCAAATCTATGCCTAATATCAGACAAGCATGAATCAATAAAGAGTGCATACAACAACCCGGAAAATGGATGGCAGTTTCCTCCTTCATCACACGTCTATTGCATCAGACATATCGCACAAAACTTCATGCGGGAGATTAAAGACAAGGATCTGCGGAAAATGGTTGTTAACATGGGTTATGCATTAACAGAGGCAACGTTTAACTACTATCGGGGGGAAATCCGAAGAACAAACAACGACGATTTATCATGGATAGACAACATCCCTCGCGAGAAGTGGGCAAGGGCATTTGACGGAGGGCAACGCTGGGGTCACATGACAACTAACCTAGCAGAAGCAATGAATGCGGTGTTGAAAGAAACCCGGAACCTTCCAATCACTGCGTTGGTCAAATCTACGTACTATCGTTTAGGATCACTATTTGGTAGAAGAGGTCATCAGTGGACAAAAATGTTAGCCTCTGGGCAGGTTTTCACTGATAACTGCAACAAGGGGATGGCTGAGGAAGTCATCAAAGCTAACACGCATAACGTCATGCAGTTCGACCGAGAGAGATTTTATTTCATGGTCCAAGAGAAGATTAATCATAACGACGGTCGACCAACCGGAACGTTCAGCGTTGATCTAAGGAAACAACACTGTGACTGTGGAAAATTTCAGGCATTTCACTTACCTTGCTCCCATGTAATCGCAGCATGTTCGAGCATACGCCAGGACTATTCCATTCACATTCCAGACGTCTTCAAAATTCGTAACGTCTTCAAGGTCTATCAGGAGAGTTTCCTAGGACTTCCCCATGAGGAGAATTAGCCACAATATGAAGGATATACTCTTTGCCACGACGACTCTATGAGAAGGAGGAAGAAAGGGCGCCCAAACAGCACCAGGATTAGAACCGAGATGGATGACGTTGAGAAGGAGAAGAGAAGGTGTGGAATTTGTCGCGAAATAGGACACATGCGTAGGAAATGTCCTAATGTTGCAGGATCATCCCAACGACCTTCCAGATGATTATCTTGTTGTTTTAAATATCCGTTCAGATGACTATGTTTATTTATTTATTTATTAACTACTATGCACATAATATATATAAACCATTTTGTATTTCTAATGTCTTTTGGGAACAAATATTTATGAAATACATTTGTTAATCAAAGGGTTATGGTTACAAAGTAAGACCACATTAACTAAACAACAACAACAACCAACACAACTGGTAATTAAAAAACTAATCAACAACAACAACCAACACAAGTGGACCTTCAACTCCTCTATTAACTTCACCACTATGTGCCGAAAACATACACTGGACATCTTCATCATTTTCTATACGATCCAGGTAATACATGTATCATCGGGGCTTGCATCAGTCAACGTTATGTATGGACAACGATACTCTACTTTCCTCACCTTCATACGACGCCCGCCCAACTGTCGGAAGCCAGTGTGGATGGCAGAAATCAGTGTTCTGAAATTCCATTGCGGATCAAGGCAAACACTCATTTTTTCACCGTGTCCATAAAATACAAGACCACAAACAGACATTATGAACTAAAGAAAGGATTTGGTGGTGTGAGTTACATTTCTACAAGTTCTGCTACTTATACAAAAATTAATAAGTGAATACTCGGCAAATCATTGGCCGACACAGTAAAAACACAAAAACTTTTTGGCGAGAAAAATATCATTCCCAAAAAAAGATTGACATTTTGGAGGGAAAAATAACAATTTTATTATTAATATATAAAACACCAACTATTTCTATTATTAATATTCTAAAAATTATTCATTTTTATTAATAATATTTCAAAAATAATAATATCACAAATTATTATTATAATAATTATTATTATTATTTACTATTTACTATTTATTATAAATTATTTATTATTTATTTTAAATATTTTTTTATAAACAAATTATTATTATTTTTAATTAAATCAATTATATTAATTAATATAGAATTAATATATAAAAAACAATTATATTAATTATTATTAGTATTTAATATACTATTTAAAATACTATTTAAAATAAAAACAAAAAAAAAAGTATTCCTTTAGCAACTCGTCACTTCAAGTGACGAGCCCATGAGGCAAAAAAAATTCGTGCACCCCCTCGTCATTCCATTTGTCGAGCCCATGAGGCAAAATATCTTTCAGCACCCCCTCGTCAAATCAAGTGACGAGGCCCAACTAAAAAAGGGGGTAGACTGGGAATTTTTTTTCAAAACGGGGTATATTGGGATTAAATTTTTAAGAGTGGGGCATTTCAAGCAAAAACTCTCATTATGAACCCTATGTTTGCAAAAACATCTACTCAGATATTCGTCTCTCTAATGACATGAACCATGTGAACAATTTCATGATCTTCTATTAGTCTCTAAATTTTTTTTATAAAGGCCAAACAATCCACCAAATTAATCTTTCTCACATCAATAGTTTTCACAACTAACCATGAATCCATATTGAGCTCCACCCTTCTCAACTCTAAGGACTTAGTAAGCTTGAGACCTTAAAAAAATTTCAAAGCTCTGTCATAATAGCACTGCAATGCCTTAGATATTTGGAGGAGCCACTAATCCAAATACCCCTCTCGTCTCTAATGACTCAACCACAACCAACTAAGTTATTCTCTTTGCTAGCACCATCAGTATTAAGTTTAACCATATTATTGAATGGAGGCTTCCACCAAATGTTCTGATTTCCAACTTTTTTTCCTGTCACTTTATTGCTTAATTTATGTGTTATCGTATTCAATACTTCTTTGCAATATATGATGCACCGGCTTAGGCATGACAACGGGGTGGGTCGGGGACGGTTTTTATCTCCTCCAAACCCAAATCTAAATCCTCAAATAATCCTCGTTCCATGCCTCAAACCCCAACGAGGATGGAGAATCAAAATCCAAACTCGTCTCAAACGGGTTTGGGTTGGGTTCGGGTATCCCCGCCCCCGTCACAATTCATTTAGTGAAAACAATTTTTTTAATAGAAATAGTTATTTTTTCCAAAATAAAATTATATTACAAATAATAAAATAAAACAATCTAAGAAAATTTGATACATACATTTCAAATATTTTTAATAATAAATTCAAATTAAAATATCAAAACATTGACCATATATCTAATATTCTAAATTATCAAAAATAAATAATAATGTACATAACGAAATAAATGGGGCGGATTCGGGGTGGGTACAAGGATCCCCATTACTCGACCCGTCCCCATATTTTAAAATCGGGGAAAATCCAAACTCGAACTCAAACCCAGTCAAAGAGGATTTTCCCTGTCAACTTTGGGGCGGATTCGGGTGGATATCTGTGAATACGAGTTATGTTGTCATGCCTACACCGACTCATTCGGTCTCATATAAGCGTCATCAAGTTCTTCCTTGTTTCGCCACATCCACAAGACATGACACTCTATGGCCCACAAGCTACTCCAATTCTTGATACCATCTCTAAAAAATATGAGATTTAAGTTAATCTAATCCTTTAATCTTAGTTAACAAATCTACCATGAACATTATTTTCTCTCACATTTGCATTACTTATTTATCTTAGGTTTTTTTAAACATGTTTGTAAAAAAAACTTAAGATTTTGAATAAACATATGGTGTAAAATTTTCTTTATATGATTTTTATAATTAATAATAAATAATATATACAATTAACACTACTACAAATAACACTACTACAAATAACACATGTCATGTCGGATGTGAAATGAATTTTACCTCAGTTACAATGTCGAGGTAACGAAGGGTGACATGAAAAATAGAAACTTTACTCCTCAATTTAAAATAACCGAGTGATTAGTTTAAATAGTCATGGATTCGAATCTCATCAATAACTTTTTTATATTTTCCAAACTAGCACCATATACCTCTCGATTTCATAACAAAACCGAGGGATATATATATATATATATATATATATATATATATATATATATATATATATATATATATATATATATATATATATATATATATATATATATATATATATATATATATATATAATTTTAATAAATTAATTTGTTTATAAACTACATTGTTTACACAAAATATTACATTGTTTACGCAGAATATTAAAGTAAAAATATTGTTCTTCATCGTCATCGGTGAAGAACAAATGTTGGATATCTTGGAAAATAGCAAATGTTGGGGATCCTTGTTTCATTGATATTGAGGAAGATCAAATGATGAATGCAATATATTCTCTATGACTTTTGCATTCAGTTGTTTCCGATATAAAACAAAAAAAGGTTAGATAAATAAAATAAAGATCCAGTTAAAAGATTATGTAAGAACACAAACCTTAAACCAATTCTTTTTTCTGCACTTGCAATTCATCACATAAATCTTTGGCAAAATAAATACACTTTCACCAAGCACATATTAAATAAGCCTAAATTTTTTTTGCTCTTGCAATTTATCACAATGACACTTTTACTTTGTAAAATATCATGATACTCTGATTAAACATAGAGGGTTTCACAACAACGTTTAGGTTTCTTGTGGATTCACTACTATCAAATTTTAATATTCATAATGCTTTTATAATAAGGATGTTAGGTTTCACAAGGATCACTAATGTCAGTGTCTTGAGCGTTGATACTCACTAAATGGATGGTCAAGATTTTTTAAAGGACAACGAAGAAACTGAATAAACACACTAATATTTTACCTCGATTATTATTCAAAACCGATGTAAAATATGTTTCTTTTTAAATAAAAAAACAATAAAATATATTTTGACCTAAACGTCACATACCTCTCGATTTCTGTTAAAAATCGAGGGGATAAAGCTATTTTTTTTATATTTACATTATTTACACCGAATATTAAAATAAATTGTTTAAACAAGTCAAGAGTTTGACAGTGGATTCTTAGAGAACAACATATCTTTTAAAATTTATGAAAAGTTATTTTTTCCAAATAAGAGATTTTTTCTGTACTTGCAATCCATCATAGAGAGATTTCACTATCTTTAGCAAATGTTTTCATGACAAATGTTTTCACGTAAAAGAGAAATTAATGACTGTGTTTAGGAATAAATTTCACAATATTGTCAACCAAAGAAAGCAATAAATTTCTCAATATTTTCTTTGATTGAAAACATAGGAAGGTTATTACATAAATAGAACAACAACATCAACATCATTATGTGAGATAGATTGCAAGGGAAAAAACATATTTTGTTCAATATTGAAGAACATTGAAGATTTTTTCTGTCTTGCAATACATCCCAAAGAATGATGCGTAAGACTTTGGAGTGACTACATATAAGTTAGGTTTAGGATAAAATCTGATTAATGAGTGCTTTTATAGTAAAATATTAAAATTTAATCCCTCGGTTATGAAATATTACTGAGGCAATAGATCATTAATTTAAAAATTAAAATTAAAATTAAAATAAAGACACCACTTTTAAAGATATAAAAATATAAACCGCTGATCCTGGGATTCGAAGCATGATCTGAAATATATTTCTCCTCGTTTTTATTTTGAAACCGAGAGAATATGTATTTATTAAAAAATAATATAAAACATGGCACATCTTGACCTTTTACCTCGGTTTTTGATAGGGTGAGATGAAAATTTTATCACGAAAATATATTATTTATAATAATGTAAAATGAAGAGATAAATGAATACAAAAAAATGTTCACGCACTATAGATATCGAAAACACAACACCGCGAATGGCACTGTAACAACAATAATAATTTAAATAAGTTAATTAATTAAACGTAATCACAAATGTTGTTATCAATTTCAAACATTAACACTGATACTAATACACATTTTTCAGAGGTTTCTTGAAAATACCGCACCAAGAATAAATAAATTGAATTGTATATATATAAAATTAAAAATACCGCACCAAGAACGAACAAAACTATGAAAAATATTGAGTTTCTTGAACAAACACAAAAAAATCATTTTTAGGTTTACGAAAGATAGAGAAGAGGGAAGAAGAACAAGAATTGGTTAAAACTGTTTTACTATTTACTTTCACAATTAGAGAAAATTGTTTACAAGCAAATATCAACCAACCTTAACCCTCTCTCAACAACCTGCGAGAGTAGCCTATTTATAGACTACAAGCTTATTTAATCAACAAGCTAACTTATACAACTGCATGCTAGAACAAGTTTCGACTACAACACACACATCTTCGACTTCTGTCGAAACATGAAGTTGTCCCAATCGAGACTAGAGTTCAATCCAAAATACCAAAAGTCTCCACCTTAAAACAAACTCTACAATATTAAGGGAACAAACTAGCTTTCATCATGCAACTTTATCAACTTCATATAGTGGAAGAACTTTCTACTTGGAAATGACTTCGTGATCATATAGCAACATTGTGATTTATCGAAACCTTCATCACTTTGACTTGTCTACTTTCAATTTTCTCCCTAATGAAATGCATCCTAACATCAATGTGCTTTTTCTTTTCTCATAATAGGGTGAATTCTTCGAAAAATATATGACACTTTGACTATCACATTTAAGAGTGATAACTCGAACTTGAAGTTTTAGTTCCTTAACAAACCCTTCAAGCCAGAATGCTTCTTTTACTACATCAATGAGGGCAATATATTCAGCTTCAGTGGTTGATAAGGCAACAACCTTTTGAAGAGAATCTTTCCAACTAATTGTTATGCCAAACATAGTGAAAACATATCCAGAAATATATTTTATGGTATCCATAAATTCTACATAGTTAGAGTCGACACATCCTTCGACTACGACTTCACCATCTCTCATGGCTCCACCATAAACTAGGACCCTACTCAAGGGTCCTTTTATAAATCTCAGAATCCACTTTAAAGCTTGTTAGTGCCTTCCCAGGATTGGCCATATATCTGTTTACAAGGCTCACCCCATACGTTATATCTGGCCTCGTACAAACCATAACATACAACAAAGAATATACTATACTAACACACAAAATACTATTCATATAGGCCATTTCAACATTAGTACTAGGACTTTGAGGATTTCTCGGTGTTACAACATTAGTATAGGCCATTTCAACATTGGTACTTCGGGTATGTCTCTTTAGATAAGCATAATCTCGAATGTTTTCTATCTCTCCAGATCTCAATCCCAAGAATCCTGGTGGCAACTCTCATATTCTTCATGTCGAACTCCTTATCGAGTCCAACCTCCACCTTCTTTACATCCTCGACATTGTTGCTTTCTATGAGGATGTCATCCACATAAAGCAACAAAATAAAAAGTGAACTTCCAGGTCAAAATCTAAAGTAAACACAGTGGTCAAATTGACTCCTAGTGAAACCTAAGTGTGTCATGAAATTGTTGAATCTCTCATTCCATTTCCTAGGAGATTGTTTGATTCCATATAACTACTTATTCAACTTGCACACATAATCTTCCTTTCCACTTTCTGTATACCCTTCAGGTTGCCTAATCAAGTCTGTTTCATCTAGATCACCATACAGGAAGGTTGTCTTTACATCTATCTGTTTAAGTTCTAAGTCGAACTTTGCCACCATGGTAACAACACTCTAATGGGGTTGTGCTTTAAAACAGGTGAGAACGCATCATTGAAGTTTACTCTTTATTTCGGAGTGAATCCCATAGCAACCAACCTTGTCTTAAATCTCTTCGATGTCACTCCTTTGATTTCTCCATTGACCTTGAAATTCCACTTACAACTAAGGAAAAAGCTATGAGATTTCATCTCATTATCCATGACTTTCAACTGTTCAATCTTGTTTCGGATCCTCTAAGCCTCATTGATCAAGAACCTCACTTGTCAAAATTAAGGAAAAAGCTATGAGATCTACATAACTAATTCTCTGAGTTAGCTTAATGATTCTTCTTGACCCGTTTCTTGCCAACGGGTAGTCATTATCAGTCTCCTTGTCTTCATCAGCAACTTGTGTTTCTTCTTCAATTTCATATGGGTTATGCAATTCAGCATCACTATGCTTCACCTCAACATGAATCTCTTCCTGTTCCAGCTTCTCTATTCTCATCTTTACGCGCTTCAAATCCTCTTCTTCTTCTTCTTCTTCTGGATTTGCTCTGAGTTTGTTGTTGTTTGTTTGTTGTGTATCATTATGTACGACCTGTGTTGTTGTTTTGTTGATGTATCATGCTTTGGTGTTTTAATTTTTGACGTGAAGCTGATGTTGTTGTAGTGTTATTGTTGTTCTGCAGCATAAGGAAATTACCGTGCTTATGTGGTGATCGTTGTCTTTTATTTATTTAGTATTTTTTGTGTGTGTATTAGGGCATTTTTCTTATTCTTCTGAATGAAGTATGTGGTGGTTATATAGTGAGGGCAAGGGGCTATGAGTGTGAGAGTTTATAGAGTTTTTAGGGAGGAGCTTGATTGTGGTTGAGGAAATTTAGGGAGTAGGGATTGACTAAGTGGGTTAGGGAATCACGGGGTGGTGGTGAGCTCTGTTGAGTCAGTTACTGACTTTGTGGGTTGAGACCGATTGAGTGAGGTGGAGAAATTTTCCTAAATTCCTGGCGTTTCCTAAGTGTAAACTGTGTATGAATCCTTTGATGGGGTGTGTAGTAAATAAAAACCAGTATGGTGTGATAATGTTTATTTTTATGTTCCGACTTTACTACTAAATCCATTTCTTGGCCTATTGCAGGATACAATATTAGAGAAAGAGTCAACCAGTTTCCCTTCCAAATTACTTGGATCAACCATCAGTGTTTGAATGGAGGTATTTTCCACCCTGTTTTCCTTCTCTGTTGATCTCAAACTAAACCATGTTAGCAATTTCAACCTAAGCTTCAGTTTTATGTGATCCTTGCACTCTAGCCAACGAATTACCTTCACACAATACTAAAATGTTTTCATCCAAGGAACGTGAACCAATAGATATACGTGAAGGAGATCCCTTAAAGTGTCATCGCAGTCATGTCCTCCTTCATGTGCTCGCGGCTCTTTTCCTACTCGTAGCATATACACGAAATCAACAGCTGATACTTCTCTTGTTTTTTTGTTAATGAAGCTTTAAGACTTTGCACCATTCCTTCCAAATTTTTTGATTTCAAGATGTTTGCGCAATGGTACTTTTGAAGTTCTTAATGGTTGCTATCAATGGTGTTTTGGACATGTTTGGCTGTTGAATGAGTAGCTGCATAGCTTCACGTTCATGCTTGGATTGAAGGTGATGCACATGCTTGGATGAGAAGGTGAAGTGGAAAGTGGTAATGCTAAATGGGTGAATGGAAAGTCATGATGCTTGCAAGTAGTTTTAGGTCTTAGGAATTTAGGAATATTTAATGTAGTTTTCTTGTAATGGTTTACATTTTGCACCATTGTGCATGAGATGTATGCTAATGACTCTTCTTGGATACTCGAAATAGGTTTGTGTGAATTCAAACAATTTGAATGGTTCTGCATGTATACATGATTTTTATAATTCAAGATCTTTTCACTTTAAATTCACATATAGCTCACTTTATGTTAATAAACTAACTTCTTCAAAACAAAACGTCATATTCCTTTTAATTTAGTCATATGATTCCGAATGAAAATGAAATGCACGTATTAAATCATTGATTCAAGTTTGTACTATAGGTCTCTTTTTAATTGTTCACACTAGTGCAAGCACATCCTAACATTTTTAATCAATCACGTTCTTTTCCACTTTGTTCCAATTGTCTTATGTATGGATGATCAATGTGTAAATGGGTTCAAATGAATCTAGAATAATCAAAGAATCATGTACACTTTTTAATCAGATGTCTGACTATAATCAAATGTTACTTTATGTTTCTTGTAAAGGAAGCCAAGCCTAGAAGGTGACCAATTGAGCATCATGCAGAAAGAACACAAGTTGAACCATAAACTTTTTAATAGAATAGACTAAAGCAATCATACAAACCCTAATCAATAGGCATGAGATATATGTTGATGAATGACCTGATTTTGAATCTAAATTGATGGATGAGGACCAATGCGATCACTCAATAACCTAGCAAGATCGAACCAATTTTCCTTGGATTTAGTGGTACAATGTACCATGGTGATCCATAAAAAACATAATGCATAGACTTGCCAAGGATGAGGATCAATGTAATGCAATGTATGATGAAATTATATGGAAATGATATACCAGGTCAAAATTTGGGATGTGACAGTTGCTTATATTTAAACATCATTAATTGGATGATATGATGAACTCTTGTCTTCATCGTCATGGTGAAAGATAGTTTAAATATTACACATAACTAAAAAAATTCCCTCTAATGTAAGGGAATGTGATGCAGATGATTATGAATGAATTATACTAAGATTAAACAATGCCTTTGACTTCCTAATCATCAAATGATATGCAAAATGAATGGGATGATATTAAGGAATACTCTTGGCTTCTTAATCATCAACTGGATGGATGAACGGAGACTAAGCAATACTTTTGATTACTTAACCATCAAATGGACGAAATTGGATTAGGAAATACTCTTGACTTCTTAATCCTCAAATGAAGTAAATGGGAGAAATTAAGTTTAAGGAATACTATTGACTTCTTAAACAGTACATGTAAGGAATGAATTAAGAAATGCTCTTGATATCTTAAGCATGAACTAAAATGAATGCACTGAGACCAAGCAATACTCTTGATTTCTTACTCATCAAATATAATGAATAAGGTTAAGAAACACTCATGATTTCTTAAGCATGAACTGAAATGAATGCACTGAGACCAAGCAATGCTCTTGATTCCTTAATCATCAGATGCTATGCAAATGCTCTAGGGAAACAAATTCAGTTGCTCTTGACTGAAAGTGGACTCCTCGAGGGATTAGAAGATCATGTCCAATTGCGCTTGACTGACAGTAGACTCTTATAGGGGTTAGAAAATATTATCCAATTCTCTTGATTGACACAAATATTTCTAATGTTGACAGATCACGCTCTGTTGCTTCTTATTGACGGTGGATCGCAACAAACATGTAAACATGTTCTGCAGCTCTACAGGGGATGGATAAAGCCATATCCAAACGTCATGTTGAGGATGTAATCATATCCAAAAACTTTCTTAGTGGGTATATATTACTAATTAGTAACATCGTATAAGATAAACGTACTCATCAGAGTTAAGTTCAATCGTCCTTCGCTGAAGATAACTCTCTCGGGGAAGAAATGATCATATTCAGCTGCTCTTGGTTGAAGATGTCATATCCTGCCTCTCTTTTCCGAGAAAAAATTGCATCCAACAACTCTTAGTTAAAACTAATGCATCCATCTACTCTTGGCTAAAACCAAGATCTGGGCAAATATAGTATCCAACTGCTCTTAGCTAAAGACAAATATATGTAAACAATGCATTCAGTTGCTCTTGCCTAAAAATATTTGTTGGGGGTGTACAAAAGACTCTCTAGGGATACACATCTAGGAGACTTGGTGGAGATGTACTGAGAATGTTCAATGAACCTTGTCTGTTGGGGAAATCTTGCCCATTAGACTCGCTAGGGAGATTTCTACTTGAGACTTTCTAGTGAAGAGATGTCTATCTTAGACAAATACTTTGAAGAGACTTGCTAAGGATAACAATGTTGGGGATACCATCTTGGGAATCCTGTTTAAATGAGGCTCACTTATGGAGCTCATGAAACTTTGTTGGAGAAATTTTCAAAATAAACTCTGTGGGGAAATACCTACTGGGGAAACCAGGCAGAAATTATGTTGACAGTAGAGCTTACTTTAAGGATTATCAATCATTTCTCTGGGGAAGAACCTTGTCTTGAAGATCAACATAATTACTAACTAACTTCTGAATAAATTTCAATTTGTAGTGAAGAAAATAGCTAAGTCTACTCTTGAGAATAGCTCTGGGACTTTTTATTTTACCGAGGATTGCACTGGACTTTATCTTGTGGTCACCGAATCCTGACTGAAGTTTATGCATGTATGCTCTATGTATGATGTGCAATGTGCTTATGTGTCAAGTGATACGCTTAAGTGAAGCGATGTGATTAATGCATGTCGATGATTTATGGAATTATTGATCAATGCATGAAATGGGTTAATGGATATGCACCAAATGAAATTTGGACTTTGAGGTTAAACTTCCAGACGAGAACTGACTTTGAAAATAGACTACTTGGTGGGAACTGGTGAAACTGACAAGTACCAGACGAGAATTGACTTTAATAAAGCTACCATAAGGGAACTAGTTAAAAAGGGCTACCAGACGTGAACTGGATTTAAAAGTTGACTTCCGGACAAGAATTGGATTTGATTGAATTATCTGATGAAAACTGACTACTAGATGGGAACTGATTTGATTTAGGCTACCAGACGAGAACAGGTTTTGAAAACTTAACTAATAGATGATAATTGGCTTTCAAATGGGAACTGGATTTGAAACATAACTGCCAGACGAGAACTGGCTACCATATGGGAATTGGGTTTGATATATTAACTTCTAGACGAGAACTGTATTTGAAAAGTGACTTCCAGAAGAGAACTGAACATTAAGGTACCAAACAAGGTTAGACTTTTGATATATGGTTGACGCCATAATCCACAAGATGAAATGCATGATTTGATGCGAGAGTAATACCAGTGCATGCAAAAATAATTGATGCCAATGCATGAGGATGATTTGGATATTTGAACGGTTAAGACCAAGAAAGTTTCTTGCAACAAGTTTCTCGTCAAGAAGATGTTGTGCTAAAAAAATTCCCCGAAACTCATTTTTGAACTCGATAGTTGCTGATGTATGATAGAATTTCGCTTGAACAACTTGAAGATATGGAGAGAACTTATCCGTTTATAACAAACCTTGCCCCAAATTTGTTGGGTCTCTGGAGAGATCTTTCTTGAGAGGATGTTTGGAAGCAGTTTTCCATACTATAACTTTAAGATAACTTGCCCAATGTTTCGAACCTTGAAACGTGATATCCCTGATTAACCGATTCTTTGAGATATTTACCGAGTTTGAAGTGATTACACCTGATTGACTAATCTCTTAAGGGATTAGCCCCTGATCATTGTGTGTTTTATCTGCTTACCCCTGGTCAATAAGATCCTTAGATGGTTTACTCCAGCTTGGGTCCTTTACAAATGATCGGATTCTTTGTTGATTATTCACTGTTGGAACTTCCTTGATGTTACGTGCTAAGTTGTAGATAAAATTGTTTATTTAAAAATGATAATTTTAACGCAATGCTCATTTATATTTTGAAATCAACGTCATTATTGAATTGATGTGGTAAGAAACAGAGCGGGTCATAAATTTATTCAAGGTGTGAACAATGATACATGAAATTTATACCAATACAGATGATTAGCAAATATATAGGATTTTGGTTAACATAACCTTGTTGAGTATGCTTTCAAAATATACCTTGCTTCAATTAGGTCTTTTAAAGGTTGTAACATGGTATGGTTCATGATTTTCGAAACAAAGGATATAAGGCTAAAAATTCAAATTTTAACCCACCCCATTCTCCATGATGATCTCCAGTCCTACGTTCATCTAATTTAGCACATGCATTCAACTTCCAAGAGGTTATTGAAAGTGAATATGCGATGGTTCGAGATCCCATGAGGTTTTTCCTTGAGGTGCCAGTCACCTACTTTTTCTTGTTCTTGTTCTTATTCTTTATTTTGGATAGGATTTTTGGTAATCCTCCTTTTCTACTTTTCTTCTTACCCCTAATTTTTACCGGACTGTTTCTTTTGAGCTTTAGTCCGGAAGGACGCCCTAATTTTTTCCTATGTCATCTTTCAGATTTTCGATCTAGCAGTCTTTCTTTCTCTTTTTTTATTTCTCTTTTTTTTTCATTTCTAGGAATAAACTTGTATGAAATTTGTTCGCTTGATTTTTGTTGAAAGGGTTATGACTATAATGTTTTAATGGTCCGGTAGCGGTAAATTCATGACCATCAAGCTATGGATAAGCTTAACGTCAATAAAACCATAGTTGCCACCGTGCTTTTATTGTTTCCAAAGGAAAAGGGAAAAGTACGAACAAAACCCAAAGATAAGAAGTTTTCAAATCAAAACTAATAAAATGCCAGAGATTACGGGTAACGGGGTTGGTTACACAAAGGGAAGATGTTAGCATCCAAAGTGTCCTAGGTACTCATAGGGAGCCCTTTTTATGTGTGTATGTGTTTTTGGTATAGAATGATGTTTGAGAAAAATAAAGTGTGGGGATGAGAAAAGAATTCACTGATTATATTTTTGTGTTTGACAATACCTTCGGACTTGTGCCTACGTACCAACATAAAAATCAAAACCACGTAGTTCGTGGTAAAAATTTCTAAGTTGGTGAATTGCTTTTAATAAAAATTTAATTGAGAAGGGCACTATGGGGCCAAAGGTTTGAATGGAGTTGTTAATTCTTTTTGTCTTTTTGAAATTTCAAGTCAATATGATTAGATTTATTTACAAGTTTGATTTAAGAAAAAGGAGTTCAAAAATTCAATGGCATAAGGCCAAAGTTTCTATTTGAAATAAGGTCTAAGTTTGAAATCACAAGCAAAGAAAGTTTTTTTTGAAAAGGGGAAGAGATTTTGAAATTTAAGAAGTGGGGGGAGATAAAGAGACTAATCTTAAGCATAAAATTAAAAGTTAAGAGGTGAAAAGATCTGACCAATGGGATGCAATCCAACGGACAAGAATGTCATATAGAAACCCATTTTCCCTTTGGATTTTGAATTAAGTAATAATCAATCAGACAATTAGCAATATCAGACATCATGAATCATGGCATCAAATAAAGATAGCCACATCCAAGCAAGCAATTCCCATAGCTAGCAGTCTTCTTTATCTTCTCATGTACCAGATGAAATACTCCTTGATTAACTCAAAATAAAACATTAGTCACAAGATCAAAATAATAGTTTGCATCAAGACAATGTAGCAGATGAACTAAAACGCATCCCAAGACTTGCATCAGATGAAGGCTCAGTTCATAATAACTTGATTTCAGAATGTTGGCATTGGCCAAGTCCTTTTTGCACAAGGAATGTTGCCTAGTTCTAAGTCCAGAAGCTCAGATCAAGATCAACAGTCCACCAAACATTTTTTAGGATTTTTGTTGTTTATTAGGTGTTTTAAGATCCTAAGACCATAAACAAAATCAAAATGAACAAACAATATATACAATTACAAGATATGGCTCAAATGAGCAAAGTGAAAAATGACATAAACATAAACAAGTTAAATGAAATATAAATGACAATGAATGATAAATGACTAAAAATTAAATTGCATAAAGTAAATGGCTTGAAAAGTAAAGCAATATTAATAAGAGTTAGTCAAATGTTAGTCAAGATTAATTGAATGTTAGTGGTGTTATTGCTTTTTAATTGATTAAGTCATTCTTTGGAGAACACTCAACCATCTATTCATAAGCATGGATCCTTGAACCAAGACATCTTCCATAGGAAGGAAAAAAGACCAAGTTTCCACACAATACCATGAAAGATAGGAGACTTACAATCTCACTTACTAGAATGTTATGCCTTTAGGGTCAAATTTAGCTCTATGTTAAGCAATCGTAATTTGACTTATGTAGAAGTCACAACTATCTGAGGTCGGGCAATAAAAATTTAGGTGTTAATGCATGTTAGAGATTTAGTATAATGAATCAAACTCCTAAAACATACCACACACTAAAAGAAAATATCAAGAGGGATGGACCTATCTCATCCATACTTGTATTGGTTCATCTGACACAAGGTCATTGATGAACCAATTAGCCTTAGGATATTTGAAATTTCATTGGTCAATGAAAGGAATGGGGAAGAATATGGATGAAGATGAAGGGGGATGGGAATGATAGAAACACAAATTGGTCATGGGAGGAATTTTATCAAATTAAAATCATTCATTCATTTTGGGAGATGAAATTTACATTTCATCAATCCCCTAAATCCAATGATTTTAATCCAACAAATATCAAATCAACCTTGACCAAGGTCCAAACAAATATTCAAACATCACAAGACCATAAAAATGGCTCAACACAATTTTTACACAATTAATCAATTAAAAAACAATTTTAAAATGCATTAAAATACAAATTAATTTGGTCAAAACCTAAAACCTCTTCAAAACACCAAATAAATGGCAAAGAGATTTATCCTAGGTCAAACAAGGTCAAAGGACCTTAGACAAAAAAAATTCATTATTTTTGAAAAATCAGAAGTATATTTAAATAATTTAAAATATGCACAAAAACATTTAATTCATGAAAAATATCAAAATTAATCCAAAAAATAATTTTAATTCAGAAAATGAATGAGAAAAATATTTAACGATTTTTGGTGAAAGTCCCATATTTTTTGGATTAAAGATGAAATTATTATGAATTAAAACAAATAAATTAATTAAATGAAAAATCGGAAAATACAAAAAAAAAAACAAGGGCAATCAGATCTCCCTCATTAATTGAGGTGTCAGATCTGATGGTCACACGTGCGCGTTCCACCATACTCCTTGGTCAATGCAATGTACTCGTGGTAATCAGAATGAACGCTCAAGATTAAAACATTTGAACCAGAAAATGGAAAACAGGGACACTAATTCAAAGAGAAAATGCCTATGAGCTCGAATCTAGCCTCAATTTTCTCCAATTCCAAGTATATAAAAAGATACAGGGATTTAAATTTTGAGTATCATGAATTGAGTTGCTTTGATTTGACCTCAAAACAACTCAATCTTGTTGCCTACATTGGTAGGACTTCAGCCAACCAAAAATCACAAAGAATAGTGAAGAATTGAGGGAGAATCGAAGAGATGAAAATTCTGAAAAATTACCTTCAAATGAGCTTCAACCTTGCTTGATCTTGATCCCAATTGTGTTTTCCTTGGCTTCAGAAGCTTGTAGGAGGTGATTAAGATCAAAGAGAGGCTTGGACTCTTGAAGTTTTAATCTCAAAACATAATGAGATTTGAAGCTCGATTTTCAAATGAAAACCTTCAATATTATCCTTTAATGGTGAGGGTTTGAATTGCAGGTTCAAAGCTTGGGCATAAGGTCCTCAATTTTGAGCCATAATGGTTGTATTTATAGTCAATGTAATTTATTTTTGCACACTTCCATTTTTCCAAATTTAGCAATTTTCATTGCATGCTTGCATGGGCGTGTGAGAGGTCCATCAAGTGATGTATTCAGGTCCAAAAATGCTTATGTATCATGCTGAAATCATGTCATGTGGCCATGCATTTGATGATGGACTTTTTGGAAAGGTGAGATCAAGTGGAACAACTTTCATGTTGAACACTTTTCCATTTGAAGCTTAGATCATGATTAATTTTGAGGTGGAAGTTTGGAAAATCAAACATATTTGAAAATTTTCTAAGTACCAAGTCAAATGTTCACTCCTTCCACCTTGAATAACTTTTGATATGGACTTCAAATGGAAAACGTCCCTTCATAAAAGTTGTAGCTCTTTCAAACCTTTTCAATTTGGTCACAAATTTGACCTCATTTGGATTTGGTATGAAGGAGTTATGCATTTTAAAAGTTGAGGAAAATCACTTGTTCAATGGTAATAGCCCAAAATGACCTATAATGTTTCCTCTTGGCACATTCATTTGTAAGTTGAATTTGAACTTCTTCCAAATATCAAAGTTTTTATCTACTCGTCATAACAATTTAGGTAGAGTTATGAATTTTTTTTAAAAATCTTTTAAGTTAAATATAATAAATAAATAGGCCAATTAATCCATTCAATTTTCCATTTGCCAACAAGTCATATTGCTCATCAATTGGTTGTTTGATATATTATGATTCCATGTTGCTTTATGTTGAATCGCTCAGCATTTGATGATTATTGAACTACCTTATCATGAGAAATATGGAAACTAGGTATAAAAAAATTGAAAATTAACCATGGTGAAAAAATCTTCAAGCAATTCATAGATCTTATACTATTTTTTTTACATAATTGAATCTAAGAGAGCCCATGGACTTATTAAAAGAGGGAGATAGGGAGATGAAAAAAGTATCTTAGGGGAGGATATAGAGTCACACATGGAGCAAGGTTGTAGAGGTGGTTTGAGTTAAATTGAGTATGGCTGGATTTTGAGGGTAGAGAGAGACGTGGCCATAAAATTTAAATCAAATATTAGAGATGAAAGAGGAAAAGGGAGGTCGTAAAGACATTATGTAATTAGAACCATTCAACAATACCATCTTCATCTTTGTATTTGACTTCATCATTCAAACAAGTAAAATAGCCTTTAATTAGGAGCTCTGATGTCACTCTGATGGGAAATTAAGACACAATAATAGAGCAATACCCACGGATATAAAATTCCCTAGACTTGTAGGAACCTTGAGGATCAACAACAAATATAACACAGAAAATCAAACAAATAAAGGCACAAAAAGAACACCAATATTTTTTACGTGGAAACCTCCTTAATATGAGAGTAAAAACCACAAGTTGTTCAGACCAAACAAATAACTCCACTATAATTAATTAAGGATACAAAAGAGTCTTAAAGTGATTCACAAACTAGTGTTAACAACCATTGTAAGTAATGATTGCACCTGATAAGGGGTGAATTAGGTACTTTGATCGATTTTCGGTTACTTAAAAGTTATGTTGTTAACTTTTCTGGTTTGGTGATGATTAGAAATAGGTAAAGTGCTAAAATGTAAAGAACACAGCGATGTATCCTGACTCCTCTCACAATCCGAGGGTACTCCAGTCCCCTTATGCAGTAAGAGATTTCACTATCTATTTAGAACTTTGTACAAGTATATCCTAGCCACTATACACAAGTTCTCAAACCAATCAATAAGGACAACCCATTATGATCTTTACAAAGTGAAACAAGAGAACAACCCTCTATTTTTTACTCTCTTGCTTCCAACAATCCTGGACAGCAAGGTATTCACAATAATCTGAATCTTTACAAGAGTCTGAAATTGGATATCAATGTATCAATTACTAGAATTGATATTCTCTATCAAGTAAGCAATTCACAATATGTAATACATGTTCTCAAGGATTATAGTGTTGAAACTTTCAGATATGCAATGAAAATGTATGCAATCAGTTTCAACAAAAGTTTGTATGACAAGACATTTGTTTTGAAAATGGGAGAGTAGTGAGTTTGAATTGCAATGAAAGAGGTGAAATTTTGAAATCTGAAACATGCAGTATTTATATGTGTATCATATCATTTTAAAAGAGTGTATTATGATCAATCAGTGCAATGTTTAATGGTATAACAATAAAATACATTTAAATTATATTTTTTCATGAAAAAGTGTCACTACTTCAGTGGTAACCGGTTAACACGTTATCATAACCGGTTACAGCTGAAGCGAAGCCTAAAAATTGAATTTTTTGAATGTGTAACCGGTTATCATAAATGGTGTAACCGGTTACACCTGATACATTTTGAAAAACTAAGGTATTTTTACGTTTTGAGTAACCGGTGCGAATTATGGGGATTTTAAAGTGTTGTTACGACGGTTTCAAATGCCACAATTTATCAAAAACAGAATATTTGAAGCAATCTTTTGAAAAAATAATTTTTACGTTTATGTAACCGATTACACCTGCTATAAAATTGAAAAATACCTTAAAAATCAGTTTGTATGCAAATTTTATTAAGTGTTAAACATAGGTTATGTATGTGAATGAATTTGCCATGATTTTTCTGAGCACTATAGTATATCATATATTAGAACCGTAACTTGTACCTAAAGATGGTGATCAAGCTCCAAAGAGGTCCAAATTCATCTTGACAAAATTGATTTAGATACAAGTCTTTATTCCATAGCTTTGATTTACGATATTTTTGTTCATCCTTTGATATATGCACATGGCCTTGAGAGATTCAAAGTTGTCTTCATCAAAACATAATGTTGGAAAAGCTAGTCTTCACATTCTCCCCCTTTTTGATGATGGCAACGATTGAAAGTTGAAGTGCTTAAATATCTTAGGACATTTGAGAAGCTCTTAAGTGAATGTTCCCTCTAACTTTGATAACTCTCCCTTGATCAAAGCTCTTCCTTGATTCATAGAGAAATTGATATCTTTGTTGTTGCAAAAGTTAGAGACAAGCATACACATATATCTTTTCCCCCTTTGTCATTAGAAAAAAGGATAGGGAAGGGATTGAAAGTTGATATACAAAAAAAACAAAACTACATGTTTTAACATATACCACATGCTTAATTATGAAGAATCAAAATACAAGGAATAATTCACAAATGAAATTGTGAATTAACTCCAAAATCATGTAAGATATCATATCCCTTAATTTATGTATGAGAGTTGATTTCCTTAAAGTATGATTGTAGAAATGTCTTTGTATTAAGAATTATACACCATATTAATCCAATATGTCTAGTTCTCTTCGAATCTTGAAGAACGGTTCCTTTGCAAGCGATTTTGTGAAAATATTCGCTAGTTGGTTATGAGTATCCAAAAATGTCATTCCAACATCACCCTTAAGCATATGATCATGGAGGAAATGATGTCGAATATCAATATGTTTTATTCTTGAGTGCATGACTGGATTTTTGGTTATGTTTATGGTACTTGTATTATCACACTTTAACGAAATGCATCCAAGGTTCATGTTGTAGTCGTAAGTTTGTTGTTTCAACCAAATTACTTGAGCGCAACAACTTCCTCCAGCAATGTATTCTGCTTCAGCCGTACTAAGAGTCACGCATGCTTGCTTCTTGCAAGACCACGATACGAGAGCATTTCCTAGAATATGGCATGTGCCGCTTGTGCTTTTCTGGTCTATTTTACAGCCTGTATAATCTCGGTATTTTGTGATATCAATTGAAACATGTAACTCATCTTGATCTACATACGTTCTGAATCCCATTGGAGTAGTCATTGCCTTTCAATTGTCCATGTCAAATCTTTTTAACAACTTTTTGCAATACTTGGATTGGTTGATGAAGATGTCATTCTTTAGTTGCTTAATTTGAAGTCCAAGAAAATAATTCATTTTACCCATCATAGATATTTCTAACTCTCCTTGCATCATTAATGAAAATTCTTCATAAATTTCTTTGTTTGTTGAACCGAATATGATATCGTCAACGTAGACTTGAACCAATAAAGTGTGAATTTTTAATTTTCTTAATAAACAATGTGTCACACCCCAATTTTGACCCTGAATCACCAATTTAACAAATTCGTCATAGTCCTTGCATCTTTACATATCATAACATGCATTCCATACTCCATAGTGCCTAGAATATCAGTCGAAATAATTTTTTCGGATCTACAGGCAAACCGGTTGAATTAATCGACGGATGTGCGTCAAATCAGTGGACGAAATTTTTTTAAAATCAAGCTTCTAGACATCAACTTTATTAATCTATGTTTCGCGTAGTTTAATCTGGTATGCTCGATTTATTTTTCAGCTAATTTTTAGGCCACTTTTTGATCAGCTCGAGCCTGTTTAACCGGTCAAAATTTATTTCAAAATTAAAAAAAATGTTGTATTTTTCTAATAAGTTTATTTCGCACTGATCATTTTGGTGCATTCAGTTTAATTTTTCGAGCACATTTACGCCCAATTTTTATTGATTTTGAGTCCATTTATTTTTATCTCTTTGTCAACGTGTTCATAAAAAATAAATAGGATTAAATGTGATTTTATTTCGATATTATTTTGATTAATTTTAAGTGTTTGATTCTACGTGGATTAATTAGTTTTTAATTTATTTTTATCTTGTAATTATCCAAAAGGGTAATATTGGTATTTTGAAAAATTATTAAAACCTAGTGTTACCGCTATATAAGCCAATGTATAAGGAAGGAGACCGGAAGAAATCCACACGTGGCACATATAGATACATAATCCATTTGTTTCAAAAGAAAAAAAACAGATTATTGTCTATGGATTGCAACAATAGAACTTTGAAAAAGAGAAACTCTGAAATTCTATCTTCACTGTCCACATTTTATCACTTTTTCATGCCTCCTCAAACAACACATATTCCATCTCTAACCTTTTTTCTTCATTTCAAACCAATACTCCCTCTTTACTCACACAAACTCACTTTCATTTTGAGTTTGATATATTGATTGTTGAGATCCTCATATGATTTTTGTTTAGATTTCTTTTATTTATAAATTTATTATTGTTTCAAGCTTTTTATAAATAATTAGTTGTTATTTTGATATATCCTCATCCTCATATATATATATATATATATATATATATATATATATATATATATATATATATATATATATATATATATATATATATATATATATATATATATATATATATATATATATATATATATATATATATATATATATATATATATATATATATAAATTTACTGTTATTTTGAGTTGGAAGTTATATATTATATATAAAACGTTCTGTTTTAGGGATATATATATTTAGTTTTAATTTCAAATTTCGTATATACATATACTTTCTATTTTTTTAGTTTTTTATATGCTGGTAGATTTTTTTTGAGTTTGTATATATTTATTTTTGTTTTATTAAGTTTTATTAATATTAGTTTAGTTTCAAATTTTTGTTATATATATATATATAGTTTTGTTTTTCATAAACTTGTTTATTTATTTCTATTTTTATTTTTAGATTATTATATGTTATTATTGTTATTATGAAAATTGGTTAAGATTATACTATTTGTTCTTTAAATTAAATTTATTAATCATTTTTTTTATTTGTAATTATTTTTGTGTTGTTGTAAATAGTTTGTGTTGGTGATGCATTTTTATTTTATAAGTTTTGATTTGCAAAACAAATCATATATCAGGTTGCTATAGTTTAATTTCATTGTGTTGCGATCTCGAAGTTAAAATTCAATTTAACTTTTGAAAATCGTTCGAACGCATAAATTATGTTTCTCGGCTTCTTATATAGTGATTCATACATGAGTCTACGTTAAGTTAGCTCAGAGCTAAATTCAGTTGCTTTCAATTTCGGTTGATTTTCGGTCCCGTGGCTTACTCTTGGGCCTCCTTACAATGAGCTCTTAAGCAACATCAACTTAACTTTCAATAATTTCAAACCTTTGTACTTTAATTATTTTAGTTTATTATTCAATTCTTTTCTCATTAAAATCTGAAGAAAAAGATTACCCTGGATGGAATATCGAGTCGTAATCCCGAATATTAGGCCCAAGTTGTAAGAGCTTGCAAACCATAAGTATTCGTCTTCTCTTCAAAATATTTGTAAATATTCAAACGTATTTTTCTTAATAAAATCTGAAGAAAAAGATTACCCTGGATGGAATATCCAGTCGTAATCTCGAGTATTAGGCCCAAGTTGTAAGAGCTTGTAAGCCCTATGTATTCGTCTTCTTTTCAAAACACTCGTAATTATTCAAACTTCTTTTCTCAATAAAATTGGAAGAAAAAGATTACCTGGGTAAAAGGTCCAGACGTAGTCTCGAATATTAGACCCAAGTTGTAAGAGCTTGCAAGTCATAAATACTCGTCTTTCAAGTCCAAAAATACATCCAACCAATCAAACTCTTTCTCGCCGCCGTGCGATTAATCAGAAAACCTTTTCATAAACGAAAGACATATTGTCTTAAGATGGTGCAAAGCAATGTTTCGGTCACAATTGTTGAGTTGAGATAAGTGACGTTTTTCCGAATGTAGATTTGTAAATTCATTCGATGTGTGGTATACGTCCGCTCCTCATCTGTTTTGGGTAAAACAATGTTTTCTTCGATTAATATAATATAGCTTTCGCTAAAATCGACCAACAAACAAATATTTTCTGCCCAGAACTACGTAAGCCTTGATTTCTCTGTTGAGATACGTAGGAGCAGGATTTGTAAATCTTGTCAGGCCCACTAATAAAAAACTTAGGTTTAGTCCTTCGTCAAAAATCCAAAAATATTCTCCTCTCTTCTATTCTTTCTTTCCCACCTAATAACTTGAAAAGCCTAACATTTCAAACTAACACTGATGCACACAACTAACCTAATGGTTCCCGTTGAGTACCGCGGACGTGAGGGGTGCTAATACCTTCCCCTTGCGTAATCGACTCCCGAACCCTGATTTGGTTGCGACGACCAATAATCATTGTCGTTTCTTTTTTGGGTTTTATCGATATTTCCCCTTTCCTTTTTAGGAATAAATAAAGTTCGATGGCGACTCTGTTTAGTCCATCATGCGAGTGTGCGATTGCGCTTCGCTTAAGTCGTGTTCTCATTTTCCGAGGTGCGACACAATGTATTATCAACTTTACCTTTTTCAAATCCGATTTCACATAGAGAGTTGATAAGTCTATTATAACATGCTCTCGGTGCTTGCTTTAAGCCATAAAGATCCTTTATCAACTTGAAGACATGTGAAGGATTATTGAAGTCTTCAAAATTGGGAGGTTGTTTGACATAGACTTCCTCATTGATGTATCCATTTGAGAATGCGCTATTGACGTCCATTTGGAATAACTGAAAATTTAATGAACAAGCATAAGCAAGTAATAAGCGAATAGCTTTTAACCTTGCAAACAAAGCGAATGTTTCTTCAAAGTCGATTCCTTCTTCTTTATTGTAACCTTGAGCCACCAACCTTAATTTGTTTTGAACAATTATACCATTCTTGTTAATTTTTTTCTTAAACACTCATTTGATACCCATGATGTGCTTACCACTTGGCCTAGGAACAAGTTACCAAACTTGATTCCTTTAGAATTGATTTAATTCTTATTGCATGGCAAGTATCCATTGGTCGTCTTCTAAGGCTTCATCAATTTTGGAAGTTTCTACTTGAGAAACAAATTCCATATTCAAGCAAGCATCCTTGAGATTTAGTCTTGTTGGTACACCTTGACTAATATCACCATAACTTTTTCAATTGGATGATCATGTTAGGTTCTCCATTCTTTAGGTAGATCACTATTATTTGTCTCTTATTGAATTGGTTCCTCTTTATGTTTCGATTGATCATCATTGTTGACTTTGGAAGCATCTTCCATGGAACTTCTAAAATATCATCTTCATCATTACAAGCAACAATATCCTCCTTAGAGGGGTTAGATTCATCAAAAGAAACATGCATTGATTCTTCTATAGTTAAAGTTACTTTATTATAAATCCTATATTCTTTACTAGTAAGAGAATAGCCAAGAAAAATACATATGTCGGACTTCTTGTCAAACTTACCGAAATTGTCTTTGTCATTGTTTAGGACAAATCACTTGCATCCAAATATGTGAAAGTGAGCAATGTTTGGATTTCTTCCCTTGAATAGTTCATATGGAGTCTTGTTTTAAAAATTGGTCTTATAATAACCCGATTACTTACATAGCATGTCGTGTTTACCCCATCCGCTCAAAAATATTTTGGTAGATTTGAATCACTAAGCATCGTTCTTGCAAGTTCTACTAGAGATTGATTCTTTATCTCCACCACTCCATTTTGTTGTTGGTGTCCTTAGTGCTAAAAAATTGTGAAAAATTCCATGATCTTCACAAAACTCTTCAAAATGTGCATTTTGGAACTCTCCACCATAAAAACAAGTAAGAACAAAATTATTTCTATATCTAGGAACATAAGATTTTTTTCTTAACAAATCTTTTCCTTTTAGGATAATGATGAACATTGTTTATTTTGTTCACTTTTTCTTTATTGGATTGATCACTAGCCTTAACAAGGATAATTTTAGTAGAACTTGGTTTATTAAATTTAGAATAATCAAGTCCACTTTTATCATTAGAATATCTTTATTGACTAAGGACACCATCCATTCCAATTTGTCATTTTTCATACCTTTCAAGAACTATTTTCAATTGGACAATTTTTGGAAAGAAAGTGACACACACTCTTTGCATACAAAATTTTATTTTTGTTCTTTAACAAAGTTTTGTTTTTCAACTTCAAAATCTTTTTCCATGGTATCAATCTTTTCTTCAAGAGATAAAATTTGTTTCTTTTGTTTTGACACTGTTTTATATAAAATTTTGCATTCATTGAGTAGTTCATCTATAGCACCTTGTGCATCATTATCATAAATGGAAAAATCATTACTAACTTTTTCATCTTCATCATCGGAATGGTGTGATACCATCAAAGTAGGATTTACATATTTGTCACTTTCCGAGTCAGATGATAAACTTATTTCATTATCTTCCCGTGAAACGTAGGCTCTTTTAGATTTTGTCTCTTTTCTACTTTTGAAGCCGCTCTTTTTGGTGAATTTTGGACAATCCGGCTTTATGTGTCCTTGCTTACCAAATTCATAGTATGTGACATTTTGTGTTTAAGTGGAAGCATCCTTTTTCCTGAAAAAACTCTTTCTTTTTGCAAAATTCAAAGATTTTTCATTATTGTCAAGTAACTTACCAAGTCTTTTTACAAGGAGCATGAAGTTTTCATCTTCTTTCGGATTATCATCTTCTAGTTCTTCTTTTGAGTCAACTTTCAAAGAAATGTCTTTGAATTTATTTTCTTGATCCTCGTGCTTTTTGTAATCTTCCAAGTTCAAGTTCATGCTCTTGAAGTTCTCCGAACAAGGATACAAAAGTCATGGTAGAAAAACTTTTCCTTTTCGATATTTTTGTCACTTTTGGTTTCCATTCCTTGGTTAAATACCTAAGCACTTTAAGATTAATATCATTGTTAGTAAAAGTCTTACCAAGAGCAATCAAGTGATTTATCAAGTGTACAAATCTCTTTTACAATGCGACGATAGATTCTCTGGGCTACATTATGAACATCTCTTACTCTTGACTTAAAATATTCAATCTAGATCTCTTCACTTCAAGGTTCCTTCATGAGTTTCTACCAATGTATCTCATATCTTCTTTATGGTTGTACATTGAGAAACACGAAAGAATTCATTCATGTTAAGTGCACTTTGAAGTAGGCTGATTGTTTTCTTATCATAAAGAACTTTTTTCTTATCATCTTCATCCCAAGAACTTTTAATCTTTGGAGTCTCAACACCATTAACAACACTTGTATGAACATGTGGACCATTTTGGACAGCTTCTCATATTCCTTCTCCCTGCGCTTCCAAATGAGCTTTCATGCGAATTTTCCAAAAAACGAAGTCTTCACCAGAAAATAGTGGAGGTTTATTGTTGTTGCTGCCATCTTTTAAAACCGAATTTGTACTTGCGGAAGCCATTCTGGATCTCTATGAATAGGTTACCTATAGCCTGATCTGATTCCAATTGTAAGTAGTGATTGCACCTAAGAAGGGGTTAATTAGGTATTTTGATCGATTTTCGGTTACTTAAAAATTATGTTGTTAACTTTCTGGTTTGGTAATGATTAGAAAGAGGTAAAGTTATGAAGTGTAAAGAACACGGCGATGTATCTTGGTTCCCCTTATAATCCAAGAGTACTTTAGTCCCCTTACATAGTAAGACATATCACTATTTGTTTAGAACTTTGTACAAGCCTATCCTAGCCACTATACACAAATTCCAAAACCAATCAATAAGGATAATCTCCATATGATCTTTACAAAGTGGAACAAAAGAACAATCCTCTCTTTTTCACTCTCTTGCTTCCAACAATCCTGGACAGCAAAGTATTCACAATAATCTGAGTTTTTACAAGAGTTTGAAATTGGATATCAATGTATCAATTACTAGAATTGATCTTATTTATCAAGTAAGTAATTCACAATATGTAATACAAGTGCTCAAAGATTATAGTGTTGAAACTTTCAGATATGCAATGAAAATGTATGCAACAGGTTTCAACAAATGTTAGTATGACAAGACCCTTGTTTCGAAAATGAGAGAGTAGTGAGTTTGAATTGCAATGAAAGAGGGGAAATTTTGAAATTTGAAACATGAGGAATTTATATGTATATCACACCATTTTGAAAGAGTGTATTATGAAACACCCCAAAATTTGCCCTCCTCATTCATGCATTCATTTAGCATTTCATATTGCATTTCATCATGTCAATCAGAATTAGATCCGAAAAAAAAAATTTACAAAAAAAATAAATAAATAAAAATAATAAAAAATAAATAAATAAAATATAATAAATAATTTTGGACTTGGGTCTCTCTCATTTGAGCCCACAAAACCATGAAATTCAGTCTATAAATACCAAGGCTTCACTTGAGAAAAAAGAAGAGAAGCAAAATACTCTGAGGTTTCCTTGGAACAAAACCCTGGACAAAACCTGAAGAGAAACCTGACAGAGAACTCAGAGCAGCCTCCAAACCCTGAAGGGCCTCACGGGTGCAACTCAATTTCAATCAAGCTCTCCAATCAGGTTTGCCCTATTCCCATTATTTTACGCCTTCAATTTGAATGTTCTAAATGTGTGATGTATTATGAATGGGTGAAACCTATGCCTTGAATGTTTAATCACATGATTTCTGAAGTGTATGCCACAGGGTTTGAGGTTTCTGAAACCATACTGTTATCCATGAAAAAAATGCTTATGGTGTTTCACTAACCATTTTGTTGAGTTTTTGTGAGGGCTCACATGACTTTTGCAGGGATAACTTGCGTGGTTTCCCACTTTATTTGTGCGATAACCCCTGGAGGTTCATTCTGATTACCTGTACTGACCCACTTTCTTTGATGATGTTAGCTTGGAAGGATCTCAGGGTTTCCCACTCCTCTAATTGATGTTACTTCAGGTCTTTATCCGCGTGGTACTTTTACATTTTTCCCGCATTTTACTGCTTTCCTAGCTGGAAGACCTCGATAGGAGGCAATGTTTTTGTGTTTACTTTATGCAGGTTCCTTTGTCCAGGGTTAAGAGCTATGAGGTCTTATCCTCATTACCCTTTTGCATGCGCGTTCCTACAATGCAAACAAACCCTTCATTGATTTTTCTTCTCCATAACACACGTTTACTCCTTCTACTACAGGCGAGTAAGTCTCCAAAGGTCGAGCATCCGGTAGATTGTGTAGTGACGTCATTCGTCCAAAACCCAATCCACAACCCCGTAGTTAGCCGAACTACGGCTTTCTCTGATTCTCATTCCAGATGAGATACGTAGGCATAAGACGCGATGTCTTAGCGAGCACAATTACCCTTAACCCCTAGGTAGCCGAGCTACAAAGACTCTGATTCTCATATTCAGATGAGATACGTATGCAGTGGATGCGACATCCGCGCGAGTCATTTTCATTTAACCCCCTTTTTTAGTAAATAACAGCACAAGATAAACTCACACCCTTTAGACGAAAACTACAAAAGTGGATCCCGTAGAGTACTACGGATGCGTAGGGGTGCTAATACCTTCCCTTCGCATAACCGACTCCCGAACCCAAGATTTGGCTGCGAGACCCCGTCTTGTCCTTTCCTTTTTCAGGTTTACTTCGAGCGTTTCCTTTCCCTCCTTTGGGATGAATAACGCACGATGGCGACTCTTCTGTCTTTTTCTTTCGCCGGTTGTTTTTTTCGCGCACTGTATTTTTCAGGTTGCGACAGCTGGCGACTCCACTGGAGATAGACAGTCTGGATACTGTCAACTCTGTTGGGGAACATGCTCTGCTGAGGAGAGACTTTGTCAACCGCTTGGGGATGAGGATTCATGACTTGGCATCCGGTTCCTGTGACCTGCAACCAAAAATACACGTATGCCTCGGGGGAATTACTCGGTTTGAATTCACCGTTCGGGATTAAGCACATTCAAAGCAATTTTAAATGTTTTCCTGTGCAAATCATCTGCAAAAGCCACCATTATGTTCATATGCAATATGTTTTATCAAAAATTCGGACATTTTTGCAAACAAACTGATAAATGAAAAATAAAGAGGCTCTTTAACTGAATTATTCGACTCTTAATGGGGAGAAAATTTGTGCCAGGAATAGGCGAGGGTATCAGGAAGCTGATCCCTGAAAAGAGGTGATCGCTATAAAAAGAGAACTATCCTAATGACAACGGGGATACGGGGTCCCACTGAGTTTCGACTCTGCTATGACTCGTATGTCCTCAAGACGCTCTGCTCATCTTGCTTTCTGAAGTGGATGATTAGTCGATCTTTAACCTTCGAAGATTGCCGGATTGAATGAAACGGTGATATAACACTGATGAACTCAGATCACAGTCATTCGATTATTCCCTAACTTTTGCCTGGATCGCCCCCTTTTCGGGTTTTCAATCCATCGGGATACCCATTTTTGCCTGAGCCGCCCTTTTGGGTTTTCGACTCACCGGGTGTACTCTTTTTTTATATCCCTAATTTTTGCCCGAACCTCTTTATTCTCTTTTTTGGTTCATCGGGATGCCCTTTTTTTTGCCTGGACTATTCTTTTTATCGTCCAGCGGGTCTATTTTATGCGAAGTATTTTTTTTAACTGCGTCTGAGTTAATAGGGGACGGGAATCCTTCGCCATCCATGGTTGTTAGCATCAAAGCTCTACCATAGAAAATCCTTTTAACCACGTACGGACCCTCATAGTTCGGTGTCCATTTGCCCATGTGATCTGTGTTGGGAGGAAGAAATCTTTTGAGTACCAATTCACCGACTTGATACCCCCGAGGGTGCACTTTCTGACCAAATGCTTTCTTCATTCGTCTCTGACCGAGATACGTCAATTCTGGGTACGTGGTTCCAGCATAGCACCTTAATCATCGAAGACAAGGTAAACAAAGCATCAGCAAATTGGTTTTCTTCAAAAGAAAGTCAACAATCTTCTCGTGTAGTCTCTGTAAGGAGCCTGATGAGGCTGAGGTGTATACCATTTCCCGTTGGTTTGATTGATGACCAAAGCTGAATCCCCGTATACATCCAGGGTTTTAATCTGTATATTGACGGCTTCCTCAAGTCTTAGGATACAAGCTTCGTATTCGGCTTCATTGTTGGTGCAGGGAAAAGTTATTCTGGCACCAAATGGCATATGAACCCCCTTCCGGTGTGATCAACACTATACCAACTCCGCGACCATTGACATGGACCGCCCCATCAAACATCATAACCCATTTGGATTCAGGGTCAGGCCCCTCCTCCGGGAGTGGTTCCTCTCAATCTTTCGATTTGAGAAACATGATGTCCTCATCAGGAAAGTCAAACCTCATAGGTTGGTAATCATCAATCGGTTGCTCTGCAAGATAGTCTGACAAGACACTTCCCTTAATGGCTTTTTGTGAAGTGTATTGGATGTCATACTCTGTCAGTATCATTTGTCACCTAGTAACCTTTCCGGTAAGTGATGGCTTTTCAAAAATATACTTGACTGGATCCATTTTTGATATCAATAGATTCGTGTGAGTCAACATATACTGTCTTAGTCGGCGAGCAGCCCATGCCAAAGCACGGCAAGTTTTCTCGAGCAATGAGTATCTTTGTTCACAGTCGGTAAACTTTTGCTAAGGTAGTATATTGCATGCTCTTTTCGACCTGACTCGTCATGCTGACCGAGCACACAACCCATTGACCTTTCTAACACAGTCAAGTACATGATCAACGGTCTTTCCTCTCGGCCTGTAGACAGGCCCCGATCTTGATCTCTTTCTTGTCGTCTTCGGTACCAACGTTGATGGTCTCAACCACCTCCTGATAAGGTGTAATAGCTCGGTCCTCCTGTTTCAACAATCTGGCTAACCCTTCAGGCAATTCACAATCTTCCTCAGCCCCTTCTTCGTCTTGATAGATAGGATTGTCGAAGTCATACTTGGCCATAGCAGTGTCGTTAGCAGTGAGATCCGAGTGGTCGGCTCTGCATGATGGAGGATCATGCTTTACCTTAGAATGAGAGAGATTTTTTTTTTTGAAAGAAAGGAAAAACGAAAAAAGAAACATTGCCATTTTTTTTGTAAAAAGTAAAAAAAACTGAAAGAAAGAGAACACAAAATTGTTTGCAAAAGCCGTCCTTTATTGATGATAAAAATAATTGCGAAACGTAACTAAATGGATGGCCCTACAAATGAGCCGTTACACCTTGGGCAAAGTGTAAGACTTTATTATGCATGTAATAACGGAAAACAATAAAAATCACTCTTTCAGTAGAGTAACCCGGACGGTTTTTTCAGACGACCAATTGTCGAGCTTTTCTCCCGGGACACACGGGCGAATCCAGCTATCTAAGTCACAGTCGCTGTCAGCCTTGTCTTCATCTGCAGCATTGACGATGTGGGGGGAAACCAAACCCCCACTGGAGAGAGTACCGGTTTCATTCTTCTAAGATCCCGGAGCATACCCCAATCCAAACTTGTCTTCTTTGATGACTGGCTCCACAAATTTGCCCCAGCCTTGGGCATTACCAGCTTTAACCACTTCGATAGCTTGCTTGTATGAAGAGATAGAAGTCCCGACCTTCTCAAACTCAGGTGAAAAGACAGCTTCGGGCACGACCTCATTGATGTTTGTAGTTTCGAAGCCCTGACACAGCATCTCATGCATCTCGCCATCCATCTCTACATACTTAAATGTAGACAGGTGGCTAACAAAAATATCCTCTTCACCATATACAGTGACGATCTGACCTTCTAGTTCATATTTGAGCTTCTGGTGGAGGGTAGAAGTAACAGCACCGACAGCATGAATCCAAGGCCGACCTAGCAGACAGCTGTAGGCAGGCTGGATATCCATCACATGAAAGGTGCTCTTGAACACCTGCGGTCCAATCTTAACTGGCAACTCAACTTCGCCAAAGACAACTCTCTTATAGCCATCAAAAGCCCTCACAACTAAGTTACTTGGCCTCAGGATGGTGTCATCGCAATCCAACTTCATTAAGGCTTTCTTTGGAAGAACATTCAGAGAAGAGCCTGTATCAACCAAAACATGGGAAAGCACCACCCCTTTGCACTCCATTGTGATATGCAAGGCTTTGTTGTGATTCCTGCCCTCAGGTGTCAGGTCATTATCGGTGAAACCTAGCCCCCGGCTAGCGTTTACATTGGAAACTACCGACTCCAGCTGGTTAACAGTTATCTCCGGTGGAACATAGGCCATATTCAGTACTTTCAACAAGGCTGCTTTGTGCGCCTCAGAGCACAGCAATAGTGAGAGAATGGAGATCTTTGAGGGTGTCTGATTTAGCTGGTCGACTACCTTGTAGTCACTTTTCTTGATAATCCTCATAAACTCATCCACTTCCTTCTCGAATGCGGTCTTAGGAGGATCTTCCTTAGTAGTAACCTCTTCGGTGGATACCTGTTTCCCTTTAGTCTTGGCAGCTGCCTCGGCTTCAGTATTCGCGCGTAATGTTGATGGTGCAAATAGGCGTCCACTGCGAGTGAAGCCACCAACCCCTCCAACATTGTCTACAGCGGAGCTACCAATGTCAATGTCTTCTTCGTTAACTTTCTGCCCCTGGCAGTAGATATCAGCCCCATAGTGCCACGGGATAGCACTGTCTTTCTCATACGGAACAGGTCCTGGTACCGTGATGGTGATTGGACCAACCAAAGTCGGTTGAGGGCTGTCAGAGTAAATTGCGACTGGTGCTGAACTTTCGATGTTCACCGCTGCTGGTTCTGTACTTTCTGGGAAATATATTGTTGTCGGAGCGAGTCTCTCGGGAACATATATTTCTTCAGGAGTGAAATAAAACGTCACCGTCGATACATCATTCTTCACCGGACGGGCCTGATCGAACTGAAGACAACCTTCATCTATCAGCTGCTGAATACCCCTTCTCAAACTGTCACATCCGTTTTCGGCAGCTTGACAATTTCTGCATTCTTCCCCACAGCCCGGGAAAATCTGTCCTTTCAGAAGTCGGTCTTTAACCACCGATAGCGAAGTCTTCACCTTAGTCACATCAGAAACCAAATTCAAAGTTTCCCCACTATCAACAGCATTAATCCTCTGCCCGCCGTGAGCCGGCATCGGGTTCTGGATAACATTAGGCACCTGAGCAAAATTGATAGCCTGGGCATCTCTCAAATCTTGTACCTTTAACTGGAGAGCCTTGCAATTATCTGTAGTATGGCCAGGTGCGTTGGAGTGAAAAGCACATCTGGCGTTGACATCATAACCTCTAGGCAAATTATTGGGATCGATTGGTGGGGCCAGAGTTCTCAACGTAACCAGATTCATGTCAATCAGCTTGGGAAGTAATACTGAATAAGGCATTGGGATTGGCTCGATGACCCAGTCCGTCTGCCTTGGACGTTGTTGATAGTGTCTCTGCTGACCCGGATTACCTCCTTGTTGTTGATTGTTGTACCTGGGTTGTTGTTGCGGATGATATTGCGGTTGAGGAACAGGTGTTGGAATAGTGACTGCGGCCACTTGATCTTGATAATAATTAGGGCGTCTTCTACCCCTGCCTATGCTGGCATACACAACGCTTGCCTCGCCTTCTTTTCTTCGCTGACCGTTACCAGCAAATGGTCTCTTGGGACCTGATGAGTTGGAAGCACTATTGTCTTGAATTCGGCCCATCTTCAACAGACTCTCGATTCTTTCTCCAGCAATTACTATCTCTGCAAAGCTGATTGACGGGAAAGCAACCAATCTCTCAATATAATTGCCTTGAAGAGTGTTCATGAACATGTCTGCCATCTCCCTTTCAGACATAGGGGGTTGGACGGACGCAGCAATCTGTCTCCAACGCTGAGCATATTCTCTAAAGGTCTCCTTGGCAGTCTGGGACATACCTTGCAACAAGGTCCGATTTGGAGCCATGTCCAAGTTGTATTGATATTGCTTGACAAAAGCCTCTGCCAAGTCTTTCCAGCTCTTGATGGTAGTACGAGACAAATGAGAATACCATTCACGAGAAGCTCCAGTTAGATTGTCTTCAAAATAGTACATCCACAGCTTTTCATCTTCCGTGTGAGCTCCCAACCTTCCCAGATAAGATTGGAGATGAGTGCGTGGGCAAGAAGCCCCGTTGTATTTCTCAAAAGTAGGGGGTTTGAACTTGTGAGGAATCCTTACTCCCTGAACCAGACCAAGATTTGTGACATCAAAGCCTAAGGAATTTTGAGACTCCAAATATTTGAGCTTCTCAGCAAGCTCATCCATACGGCGAGTGGTCTCGAGGGCCTCGTCGTGCAAAGAAAATTGATCATACTGATAATCTTCAGTAACGGGGTGCCCGTTAATCCGAATTCCTTGATTCACATTGTACCTTCCGCCAATACCATTTCCAACATTCCCTGTGTTGCCAACATTACCCGAGTTTCCATCAGCATTTGCGTTACCCACGTTACCAGTATTCACAGGGTTATCAGCGTTCCCAGGGTTACCAGGGTTTCCCTCAGCATTTAGTATCTCCACCTCAGGCCTCGGTTGCCCAACCAATTCCCTCAGCTTTTCTTGACCTGCTGCCATACCAGTCATCAATGTCATGAACTGATCCATCCTTTCACGCATATCAGCCAGCTCTTTCTGTACTTGGTCCATCGCTAGTCGTGGACGGTTTTCCTTTGTCGGGTATCTGTGAACTCGCTTGGGACCAATAACTGCCTGATACAGGGAACAAACATTAGACACTGCGGTGACACCTGCAAAACAGACAAGGGTTAATATGCATGGTATGTGATGCACTGCTTGTTCAGTTTTAAGGCACCCCCGTTTTGAAAGGGAATACCCTGCAAATGAATAAGCATGAGATATTGGATGCAAATATGCAGATGATGTTATGCAATGCAAAGGCATGTCAATCAGAATTGATGGATCCGCTTGAACATCTGTCAGGTTGCACTTCCTGGAGAGAAATTCACTGAGGAATATAATACAAGACCAAAACTCTGCTCCAGAAAACCGGGTTGGTTGGAGGTTATGGTTTCCTGAATTTAGCCCACCCCTCACTGGTAGGTTCTAAGAACAGAAGTTCGTCAGCTTCAGCCCTTCAGTCGCGAATAATACGTTTACCACTGAAGGTTTGGCATTATTACGGGATAAAAGACCTCCACTGACTCCCCTCAACAGGACATCCTAAAGCAAGTTCCCAGTCTCGGGGTCCTCGGATTGATCAGCGAGAATGCGCCCACCAGAGCTAACATAATCACGTCTCGGAGGAGAGGCCTCGACTGAGTTCTCGGGAAATGGTCACCAGAGTCGACGATTTCTAAGGGAACACCATGTCGTTACGGAACATCCATAGGACATAATATATCCAAAAGAAACCTCGTCTGGGTGTGGTTCTTCACAAACGACTTAACGTAGCAACATGCCACGCAGGCCTCATGATCATCCACTCTAAAACCTATGTGTACACTCAAGCCTGGGTAATGGGCTTATCTCTCATAGAACATCCCATCCCAATAAACAAACAAACAGATCCAATAGATACAACAGATGCATGCAAGCAGGTAAGCAAATAAATGTACAAAAGCATGAACACCCAATAAACAAGAAATTACACAAGCTAGGAGGGACTCGCTTAGGGAAGATGGACCAGCAAGAGGTCAACTTCTTAGTCCCCAGCAGAGTCTCCAGCTGTCGCAACCTGAAAAATACAGTGCGCAAAAAAAAAAACCGGCGAAAGAAAAAGACAGAAGAGTCGCCACCGTGCGTTATTCATCCCAAAGGAGGGAAAGGAAACGCTCGAAGTAAACCTGAAAAAGGAAAGGACAAGACGGGGTCTCGCAACCAAATCTTGGGTTCGGGAGTCGGTTATGCGAAGGGAAGGTATTAGCACCCCTACGCATCCGTAGTACTCTACGGGATCCACTTTTGTAGTTTTCGTCTAAAGGGTGTGAGTTTATCTTGTGCTGTTATTTACTAAAAAAGGGGGTTAAACGAAAATGACTCGCGCGGATGTCGCATCCACTGCATACGTATCTCATCTGAATATGAGAATCAGAGTCTTCGTAGCTCGGCTACCTAGGGGTTAAGGGTAATTGTGCTCGCTAAGACATCGCGTCTTATGCCTACGTATCTCATCTGGAATGAGAATCAGAGCAAGCCGTAGTTCGGCTAACTACGGGGTTGTGGATTGGGTTTTGGATGAACGACGTCACTACGCAATCTACCGGATGCTCGACCTTTGGAGACTTACTCGCCTGTAGTAGAAGGAGTAAACGTGTGTTATGGAGAAGAAAAATCAATGAAGGGTTTGTTTGCATTGTAGGAACGCGCATGCAAAAGGGTAATGAGGATAAGACCTCATAGCTCTTAACCCTGGACAAAGGAACCTGCATAAAGTAAACACAAAAACATTGCCTCCTATCGAGGTCTTCCAGCTAGGAAAGCAGTAAAATGCGGGAAAAATGTAAAAGTACCACGCGGATAAAGATCCGAAGTAACAGCAATTAGAGGAATGGGAAACCCTGAGATCCTTCCAAGCTAACATCATCAAAGAAAGTGGGTCAGTACAGGTAATCGGAATGAACCTCCAGGGGTTATCCCACAAATAAAGTGGGAAACCGCGCAAGTTATCCCTGCAAAAGTCATGTGAGCCCTCACAAAAACTCAACAAAAGGGTTAGTGAAACACCATAAGCATTTTTTTCATGGATAACAGTATGGTTTCAGAAACCTCAAACCCTGTGGCATACACTTCAGAAATCATGTGATTAAACATTCAAGGCATAGGTTTCACCCATTCATAATACATCACACATTTAGAACATTCAAATTGAAGGCGTAAAATAATGGGAATAGGGCAAACCTGATTGGAGAGCTTGATTGAAATTGAGTTGCACCCGTGAGGCCCTTCAGGGTTTGGAGGCTGCTCTGAGTTCTCTGTCAGGTTTCTCTTCAGGTTTTGTCCAGGGTTTTGTTCCAAGGAAACCTCAGAGTATTTTGCTTCTCTTCTTTTTTCTCAAGTGAAGCCTTGGTATTTATAGACTGAATTTCATGGTTTTGTGGGCTCAAATGAGAGAGACCCAAGTCCAAAAAAATTTATTATATTTTATTTATTTATTTATTATTATTTTTATTTATTTATTTTTTTGTAAAAAATTATTATTTATTTTTTTTTCGGATCTAATTCTGATTGACATGATGAAATGCAATATGAAATGCTAAATGAATGCATGAATGAGGAGGGCAAATTTTGGGGTGTTACATAATACACTCTTTCAAAATGGTGTGATATACATATAAATTCCTCATGTTTCAAATTTCAAAATTTCCCCTCTTTCATTGCAATTCAAACTCACTACTCTCTCATTTTCAAAATAAGGGTCTTGTCATACTAACATTTGTTGAAACCTGTTGCATACATTTTCATTGCATATCTGAAAGTTTCAACACTATAATCTTTGAGCACTTGTATTACATATTGTGAATTACTTACTTGATAAATAAGATCAATTCTAGTAATTGATACATTGATATCCAATTTCAAACTCTTGTAAAAACTCAGATTATTGTGAATACTTTGCTGTCCAGGATTGTTGGAAGCAAGAGAGTGAAAAAGAGAGGATTGTTCTTTTGTTCCACTTTGTAAAGATCATATGGAGATTATCCTTATTGATTGGTTTAGGAATTTGTGTATAGTGGCTAGGATAGGCTTGTACAAAGTTCTAAACAAATAGTGATATGTCTTACTATGTAAGGGGACTAAAGTACTCTTGGATTATAAGGGGAACCAAGATACATCGCCGTGTTCTTTACACTTCATAACTTTACCTCTTTCTAATCATCACCAAACCAGAAAGTTAACAACATAATTTTTAAGTAACCGAAAATCGATCAAAATACCTAATTAACCCCTTCTTAGGTGCAATCACTACTTACAATTGGAATCAGATCAGGCTATAGGTAACCTATTCATAGAGATCCAGAATGGCTTCCGCAAGTACAAATTCAGTTTTAAAAGATGGCAGCAACAACAATAAACCTCCACTATTTTCTGGTGAAGACTTCGTTTTTTGGAAAATTCGCATGAAAGCTCATTTGGAAGCGCAAGGAGAAGGAATATGGGAAGCTGTCCAAAATGGTCCACATGTTCATACAAGTGTTGTTAATGGTGTTGAGACTCCAAAGATTAAAAGTTCTTGGGATGAAGATGATAAGAAAAAAGTTCTTTATGATAAGAAAACAATCAGCCTACTTCAAAGTGCACTTAACATGAATGAATTCTTTCGTGTTTCTCAATGTACAACCATAAAGAAGATATGAGATACATTGGTAGAAACTCATGAAGGAACCTTGAAGTGAAGAGATCTAGATTGAATATTTTAAGTCAAGAGTAAGAGATGTTCATAATGTAGCCCAGAGAATCTATCGTCGCATTGTAAAAGAGATTTGTACACTTGATAAATCACTTGATTGCTCTTGGTAAGACTTTTACTAACAATGATATTAATCTTAAAGTGCTTAGGTATTTAACCAGGGAATGGAAACCAAAAGTGACAAAAATATCGAAAAGGAAAAGTTTTTCTACCATGACTTTTGTATCCTTGTTCGGAGAACTTCAAGAGCATGAACTTGAACTTGGAAGATTACAAAAAGCACGAGGATCAAGAAAATAAATTCAAAGACATTTCTTTGAAAGTTAACTCAAAAGAAGAACTAGAAGATGATAATCCGAAAGAAGATGAAAACTTCATGCTCCTTGTAAAAAGACTTGGTAAGTTACTTGACAATAATGAAAAATCTTTGAATTTTGCAAAAAGAAAGAGTTTTTTCAGGAAAAAGGATGCTTCCACTTAAACACAAAATGTCACATACTATGAATTTGGTAAGCAAGGACACATAAAGCCGGATTGTCCAAAATTCACCAAAAAGAGCGGCTTCAAAAGTAGAAAAGAGACAAAATCTAAAAGAGCCTACGTTTCACGGGAAGACAATGAAATAAGTTTATCATCTGACTCGGAAAGTGACAAATATGTAAATCCTACTTTGATGGTATCGCACCATTCCGATGATGAAGATGAAAAAGTTAGTAATGATTTTTCCATTTATGATAATGATGCACAAGGTGCTATAGATGAACTACTCAATGAATGCAAAATTTTATATAAAACAGTGTCAAAACAAAAGAAACAAATTTTATCTCTTGAAGAAAAGATTGATACCATGGAAAAAGATTTTGAAGTTGAAAAACAAAACTTTGTTAAAGAACAAAAATAAAATTTTGTATGCAAAGAGTGTGTGTCACTTTCTTTCCAAAAATTGTCCAATTGAAAATAGTTCTTGAAAGGTATGAAAAATGACAAATTGGAATGGATGGTGTCCTTAGTCAATAAAGATATTCTAATGATAAAAGTGGACTTGATTATTCTAAATTTAATAAACCAAGTTCTACTAAAATTATCCTTGTTAAGGCTAGTGATCAATCCAATAAAGAAAAAGTGAACAAAATAAACAATGTTCATCATTATCCTAAAAGGAAAAGATTTGTTAAGAAAAAAATCTTATGTTCCTAGATATAGAAATAATTTTGTTCTTACTTGTTTTTATGGTGGAGAGTTCCAAAATGCACATTTTGAAGAGTTTTGTGAAGATCATGGAATTTTTCACAATTTTTTAGCACTAAGGACACCAACAACAAAATGGAGTGGTGGAGATAAAGAATCAATCTCTAGTAGAACTTGCAAGAACGATGCTTAGTGATTCAAATCTACCAAAATATTTTTGAGCGGATGGGGTAAACACGACATGCTATGTAAGTAATCGGGTTATTATAAGACCAATTTTGAAAACAAGACTCCATATGAACTATTCAAGGGAAGAAATCCAAACATTGCTCACTTTCACATATTTGGATGCAAGTGATTTGTCCTAAACAATGACAAAGACAATTTCGGTAAGTTTGACAAGAAGTCCGACATATGTATTTTTCTTGGCTATTCTCTTACTAGTAAAGAATATAGGATTTATAATAAAGTAACTTTAACTATAGAAGAATCAATGCATGTTTCTTTTGATGAATCTAACCCCTCTAAGGAGGATATTGTTGCTTGTAATGATGAAGATGATATTTTAGAAGTTCCATGGAAGATGCTTCCAAAGTCAACAATGATGATCAATCGAAACATAAAGAGGAACCAATTCAACAAGAGACAAATAATAGTGATCTACCTAAAGAATGGAGAACCTAACATGATCATCCAATTGAAAAAGTTATGGTGATATTAGTCAAGGTGTACCAACAAGACTAAATCTCAAGGATGCTTGCTTGAATATGGAATTTGTTTCTCAAGTAGAAACTTCCAAAATTGATGAAGCCTTAGAAGACGACCAATGGATACTTGCCATGCAATAAGAATTAAATCAATTCTAAAGGAATCAAGTTTGGTAACTTGTTCCTAGGCCAAGTGGTAAGCACATCATGGGTATCAAATGAGTGTTTAAGAAAAAACTTAACAAGAATGGTATAATTGTTCAAAACAAATTAAGGTTGGTGGCTCAAGGTTACAATAAAGAAGAAGGAATCGACTTTGAAGAAACATTCGCTTCGTTTGCAAGGTTAAAAGTTATTCGTTTATTACTTGCTTATGCTTGTTCATTAAATTTTCAGTTATTCCAAATGGACGTCAATAGCGCATTCTCAAATGGATACATCAATGAGGAAGTCTATGTCAAACAACCTCCCAATTTTGAAGACTTCAATAATCCTTCACATGTCTTCAAGTTGATAAAGGATCTTTATGGCTTAAAGCAAGCACCGAGAGCATGTTATAATAGACTTATCAACTCTCTATGTGAAATCGGATTTGAAAAAGGTAAAGTTGATAATACATTGTGTCGCACCTCGGAAAATGAGAACACGACTTAAGCGAAGCGCAATCGCACACTCGCATGATGGACTAAACAGAGTCGCCATCGAACTTTATTTATTCCTAAAAAGGAAAGGGGAAATATCGATAAAACCCAAAAAAGAAACGACAATGATTATTGGTCGTCGCAACCAAATCAGGGTTCGGGAGTCGATTACGCAAGGGGAAGGTATTAGCACCCCTCACGTCCGCGGTACTCAACGGGAACCATTAGGTTAGTTGTGTGCATCAGTGTTAGTTTGAAATGTTAGGCTTTTCAAGTTATTAGGTGGGAAAGAAAGAATAGAAGAGAGGAGAATATTTTTGGATTTTTGACGAAGGACTAAACCTAAGTTTTTTATTAGTGGGCCTGACAAGATTTACAAATCCTGCTCCTACGTATCTCAACAGAGAAATCAAGGCTTACGTAGTTCTGGGCAGAAAATATTTGTTTGTTGGTCGATTTTAGCGAAAGCTATATTATATTAATCGAAGAAAACATTGTTTTACCCAAAACAGATGAGGAGCGGACGTATACCACACATCGAATGGATTTACAAATCTACATTCGGAAAAACGTCACTTATCTCAACTCAACAATTGTGACCGAAACATTGCTTTGCACCATCTTAAGACAATATGTCTTTCGTTTATGAAAAGGTTTTCTGATTAATCGCACGGCGGCGAGAAAGAGTTTGATTGGTTGGATGTATTTTTGGACTTGAAAGACGAGTATTTATGACTTGCAAGCTCTTACAACTTGGGTCTAATATTCGAGACTACGTCTGGACCTTTTACCCAGGTAATCTTTTTCTTCCAATTTTATTGAGAAAAGAAGTTTGAATAATTACGAGTGTTTTGAAAAGAAGACGAATACATAGGGCTTACAAGCTCTTACAACTTGGGCCTAATACTCGAGATTACGACTGGATATTCCATCCAGGGTAATCTTTTTCTTCAGATTTTATTAAGAAAAATACGTTTGAATATTTACAAATATTTTGAAGAGAAGACGAATACTTATGGCTTGCAAGCTCTTACAACTTGGGCCTAATATTCGGGATTACGACTGGATATTCCATCCAGGGTAATCTTTTTCTTCAGATTTTAATGAGAAAAGAATTGAATAATAAACTAAAATAATTAAAGTACAAAGGTTTGAAATTATTGAAAGTTAAGTTGATGTTGCTTAAGAGCTCATTGTAAGGAGGCCCAAGAGTAAGCCACGGGACCGAAAATCAACCGAAATCGAAAGCAACTGAATTTAGCTCTGAGCTAACTTAAAGTAGACTCATGTATGAATCACTATATAAGAAGCCGAGAAACATAATTTATGCGTTCGAACGATTTTCGAAAGTTAAATTGAATTTTAACTTCGAGATCGCAACACAATGAAATTAAACTATAGCAACCTGATATATGATTTGTTTTGCAAATCAAAACTTATAAAATAAAAATGCATCACCAACACAAACTATTTACAACAACACAAAAATAATTACAAATAAAAAAATGATTAATAAATTTAATTTAAAGAACAAATAGTATAATCTTAACCAATTTTCATAATAACAATAATAACATATAATAATCTAAAAATGAAAATAGAAATAAATAAACAAGTTTGTGAAAAACAAAACTATATATATATATATATAACAAAAATTTGAAACTAAACTAATATTAATAAAACTTAATAAAACAAAAATAAATATATACAAACTCAAAAAAAATCGACCAGCATATAAAAAACTAAAAAAATAGAAAGTATATGTATATACGAAATTTGAAATTAAAACTAAATATATATATCCCTAAAACAGAACGTTTTATATATAATATATAACTTCCAACTCAAAATAACAGTAAATTATATATATATATATATATATATATATATATATATATATATATATATATATATATATATATATATATATATATATATATATATATATGAGGATGAGGATATATCAAAATAACAACTAATTATTTTTAAAAAGCTTGAAACAATAATAAATTTATAAATAAAAGAAATCTAAACAAAAATCATATGAGGATCTCAACAATCAATATATCAAACTCAAAATGAAAGTGAGTTTGTGTGAGTAAAGAGGGAGTATTGGTTTGAAATGAAGAAAAAAGGTTAGAGATGGAATATGTGTTGTTTGAGGAGGCATGAAAAAGTGATAAAATGTGGACAGTGAAGATAGAATTTCAGAGTTTCTCTTTTTCAAAGTTCTATTGTTGCAATCCATAGACAATAATCTGTTTTTTTCTTTTGAAACAAATGGATTATGTGTCTATATGCGCCACGTGTGGATTTCTTCCGGTCTCCTTCCTTATACATTGGCTTATATAGCGGTAACATTAGGTTTTAATAATTTTTCAAAATACCAATATTACCCTTTTGGATAATTACAAGATAAAAATAAATTAAAAACTAATTAATCCACGTAGAATCAAACACTTAAAATTAATCAAAATAATATCGAAATAAAATCACATTTAATCCTATTTATTTTTTATGAACACGTTGACAAAGAGATAAAAATAAATGGACTCAAAATCAATAAAAATCGGGCGTAAATGTGCTCGAAAAATTAAACTGAATGCACCAAAATGATCAGTGCGAAATAAACTTATTAGAAAAATACAACATTTTTTTTTAATTTTGAAATAAATTTTGACCGGTTAAACAGGCTCGAGCTGATCAAAAAGTGGCCGAAAAATTAGCTGAAAAATAAATCGAGCATACCAGATTAAACTACGCGAAACATAGATTAATAAAGTTGATATCTGGAAGCTTGATTTTAAAAAAAATTCGTCCACTGATTTGACGCACATCCGTCGATTAATTCAACCGGTTTGCCTGTAGATCCGAAAAAATTATTTCGACTGATATTCTAGGCACTATGGAGTATGGAATGCATGTTATGATATGTAAAGATGCAAGGACTATGACGAATTTGTTAAATTGGTGATTCAGGATCAAAATTGGGGTGTGACACATTGTTTATTAAGAAAAATAAAAATTCACACTTTATTGGTTCAAGTCTACGTTGACGATATCATATTCGGTTCAACAAACAAAGAAATTTATGAAGAATTTTCATTAATGATGCAAGGAGAGTTAGAAATATTTATGATGGGTAAAATGAATTATTTTCTTGGACTTCAAATTAAGCAACTAAAGAATGACATCGTCATCAACCAATCCAAGTATTGCAAAAAGTTGTTAAAAAGATTTGACATGGACAATTGAAAGGCAATGACTACTCCAATGGGATTCAGAACGTATGTAGATCAAGATGAGTTACATGTTTCAATTGATATCACAAAATACCGAGATTATACAGGCTGTAAAATAGACCAGAAAAGCACAAGCGGCACATGCCATATTCTAGGAAATGCTCTCGTATCGTGGTCCTGCAAGAAGCAAGCATGCGTGACTCTTAGTACGGCTGAAGCAGAATACATTGCTGGAGGAAGTTGTTGCGCTCAAGTAATTTGGTTGAAACAACAAACTTACGACTACAACATGAACCTTGGATGCATTTCGTTAAAGTGTGATAATACAAGTACCATAAACATAACCAAAAATCCAGTCATGCACTCAAGAATAAAACATATTGATATTCGACATCATTTCCTCCATGATCATATGCTTAAGGGTGATGTTGGAATGACATTTTTGGATACTCATAACCAACTAGCGAATATTTTCACAAAATCGCTTGCAAAGGAACCGTTCTTCAAGATTCAAAGAGAACTAGACATATTGGATTAATATGGTGTATAATTCTTAATACAAAGACATTTCTACAATCATACTTTAAGGAAATCAACTCTCATACATAAATTAAGGGATATGATATCTTACATGATTTTGGAGTTAATTCACAATTTCATTTGTGAATTATTCCTTGTATTTTGATTCTTCATAATTAAGCATGTGGTATATGTTAAAACATGTAGTTTATGTTTTTTTTGTATATCAACTTTCAATCCCTTCCCTATCCTTTTTTCTAATGACAAAGGGGGAAAAGATATATGTGTATGCTTGTCTCTAACTTTTGCAACAACAAAGATATCAATTTCTCTATGAATCAAGGAAGAGCTTTGATCAAGGGAGAGTTATCAAAGTTAGAGGGAACATTCACTTAAGAGCTTCTCAAATGTCCTAAGATATTTAAGCACTTCAACTTTCAATCGTTGCCATCATCAAAAAGGGGGAGAATGTGAAGACTAGCTTTTCCAACATTATGTTTTGATGAAGACAACTTTGAATCTCTCAAGGCCATGTGCATATATCAAAGGATGAACAAAAATATCGTAAATCAAAGCTATGGAATAAAGACTTGTATCTAAATCAATTTTGTCAAGATGAATTTGGACCTCTTTGGAGCTTGATCACCATCTTTAGGTACAAGTTACGGTTCTAATATATGATATACTATAGTGCTCAGAAAAATCATGGCAAATTCATTCACATACATAACCTATGTTTAACACTTAATAAAATTTGCATACAAACTGATTTTTAAGGTATTTTTCAATTTTATAGCAGGTGTAATCGGTTACATAAACGTAAAAATTATTTTTTCAAAAGATTGCTTCAAATATTCTGTTTTTGATAAATTGTGGCATTTGAAACCGTCGTAACAACACTTTAAAATCCCCATAATTCGCACCGGTTACTCAAAACGTAAAAATACCTTAGTTTTTCAAAATGTATCAGGTGTAACCGGTTACACCATTTATGATAACCGGTTACACATTCAAAAAATTCAATTTTTAGGCTTCGCTTCAGCTGTAACCGGTTATGATAACGTGTTAACCGGTTACCACTGAAGTAGTGACACTTTTTCATGAAAAAATATGATTTAAATGTATTTTATTGTTATACCATTAAACATTGCACTGATTGATCATAATACACTCTTTTAAAATGGCATGATACACATATAAATACTGCATGTTTCAGATTTAAAAATTTCACCTCTTTCATTGCAATTCAAACTCACTACTCTCCCATTTTCAAAACAAATGTCTTGTCATACAAACTTTTGTTGAAACTGATTGCATACATTTTCATTGCATATCTGAAAGTTTCAACACTATAATCCTTGAGAACATGTATTACATATTGTGAATTGCTTACTTGATAGAGAATATCAATTCTAGTAATTGATACATTGATATCCAATTTCAGACTCTTGTAAAGATTCAGATTATTGTGAATACCTTGCTGTCCAGGATTGTTGGAAGCAAGAGAGTAAAAAATAGAGGGTTGTTCTCTTATTTCACTTTGTAAAGATCATAATGGGTTGTCCTTATTGATTGGTTTGAGAACTTGTGTATAGTGGCTAGGATATACTTGTACAAAGTTCTAAATAGATAGTGAAATCTCTTACTACATAAGGGGACTGGAGTACCCTCGGATTGTGAGAGGAGTCAGGATACATCGCTGTGTTCTTTACATTTTAGCACTTTACCTATTTCTAATCATCACCAAACCAGAAAAGTTAACAACATAACTTTTAAGTAACCGAAAATCGATCAAAGTACCTAATTCACCCCTTATCAGGTGCAATCATTACTTACAATGGTTGTTAACACTAGTTTGTGAATCACTTTAAGACTCTTTTGTATCCTTAATTAATTATAGTGGAGTTATTTGTTTGGTTTGAACAACTTGTGGTTTTTACTCTCATATTGAGGAGGTTTCCACGTTAAAAATATTGGTGTTCTTTTTGTGCCTTTATTTGTTTGATTTTCTGTGTTATATTTGTTGTTGATCCTCAAGGTTCCTACAAGTCTAGGGAATTTTATATCCGTGGGTAGGTCTATTATTGTGTCTTAATTTCCCATCAGAGTGATATCAGAGCTCCTAATTAAAGGCTATTTTACTTGTTTGAATGATGAAGTCAAATACAAAGATGAAGATGGTATTGTTGAATGGTTCTAATTACATAATGTCTTTACGACCTCCCTTTTCCTCTTTCATCTCTAATATTTGATTTAAATTTTATGGCCACGTCTCTCTCTACCCTCAAAATCCAGCCATACTCAATTTAACTCAAACCACCTCTACAACCTTGCTCCATGTGTGACTCTATATCCTCCCCTAAGATACTTTTTTCATCTCCCTATCTCCCTCTTTTAATAAGTCCATGGGCTCTCTTAGATTCAATTATGTAAAAAAAATAGTATAAGATCTATGAATTGCTTGAAGATTTTTTCACCATGGTTAATTTTCAATTTTTTTATACCTAGTTTCCATATTTCTCATGATAAGGTAGTTCAATAATCATCAAATGCTAAGCGATTCAACATAAAGCAACATGGAATCATAATATATCAAACAACCAATTGATGAGCAATATGACTTGTTGGCAAATGGAAAATTGAATGGATCAATTGGCCTATTTATTTATTATATTTAACTTAAAAGATTTTAAAAAAAAATTCATAACTCTACCTAAATTGTTATGACGAGTAGATAAAAACTTTGATATTTGGAAGAAGTTCAAATTCAACTTACAAATGAATGTGCCAAGAGGAAACATTATAGGTCATTTTGGGCTATTACCATTGAACAAGTGATTTTCCTCAACTTTTAAAATGCATAACTCCTTCATACCAAATCCAAATGAGGTCAAATTTGTGACCAAATTGAAAAGGTTTGAAAGAGCTACAACTTTTATGAAGGGACGTTTTCCATTTGAAGTCCATATCAAAAGTTATTCAAGGTGGAAGGAGTGAACATTTGACTTGGTACTTAGAAAATTTTCAAATATGTTTGATTTTCCAAACTTCCACCTCAAAATTAATCATGATCTAAGCTTCAAATGGAAAAGTGTTCAACATGAAAGTTGTTCCACTTGATCTCACCTTTCCAAAAAGTCCATCATCAAATGCATGGCCACATGACATGATTTCAGCATGATACACAAGCATTTTTGGACCTGAATACATCACTTGATGGACCTCTCACACGCCCATGCAAGCATGCAATGAAAATTGCTAAATTTGGAAAAATGGAAGTGTGCAAAAATAAATTACATTGACTATAAATACAACCATTATGGCTCAAAATTGAGGACCTCATGCCCAAGCTTTGAACCTGCAATTTAAACCCTCACCATTAAAGGATAATATTGAAGGTTTTCATTTGAAAATCGAGCTTCAAATCTCATTATGTTTTGAGATTAAAACTTCAAGAGTCCAAGTCTCTCTTTGATCTTAATCACCTCCTACAAGCTTCTGAAGCCAAGGAAAGCACAATTGGGATCAAGATCAAGCAAGGTTGAAGCTCATTTGAAGGTAATTTTTCAGAATTTTCATCTCTTCGATTCTCCCTCAATTCTTCACTATTCTTTGTGATTTTTGGTTGGCTGAAGTCCTACCAATGTAGGCAACAAGATTGAGTTGTTTTGAGGTCAAATCAAAGCAACTCAATTCATGATACTCAAAATTTAAATCCATGTATCTTTTTATATACTTGGAATTGGAGAAAATTGAGGCTAGATTCGAGCTCATAGGCATTTTCTCTTTGAATTAGTGTCCCTGTTTTCCATTTTCTGGTTCAAATGTTTTAATCTTGAGTGTTCATTCTGATTACCACGAGTACATTGCATTGACCAAGGAGTATGGTGGAACGCGCACGTGTGACCATCAGATCTGACACCTCAATTAATGAGGGAGATCTGATTGCCCTTGTTTTTTTTTGTATTTTCTGATTTTTCATTTAATTAATTTATTTGTTTTAATTCATAATAATTTCATATTTAATCCAAAAAATATGGGACTTTCACCAAAAATCGTTAAATATTTTTCTCATTCATTTTCTGAATTAAAATTATTTTTTGGATTAATTTTGATATTTTTCATGAATTAAATGTTTTTGTGCATATTTTAAATTATTTAAATATACTTCTGATTTTTCAAAAATAATGAATTTTTTTGTCTAGGGTCCTTTGACCTTGTTTGACCTAGGATAAATCTCTTTGCCATTTATTTGGTGTTTTGAAGAGGTTTTAGGTTTTGACCAAATTAATTTGTATTTTAATGCATTTTAAAATTGTTTTTTAATTGATTAATTGTGTAAAAGTTGTGTTGAGCCATTTTTATGGTCTTGTGATGTTTGAATATTTGTTTGGGCCTTGGTCAAGGTTGATTTGATATTTGTTGGATTAAAATCATTGGATTTAGGGGATTGATGAAATGTAAATTTCATCTCCCAAAATGAATGAATGATTTTAATTTGATAAAATTCCTCCCATGACCAATTTGTGTTTCTATCATTCCCATCCCCCTTCATATTCTTCCCCATTCCTTTCATTGACCAATGAAATTTCAAATATCCTAAGGCTAATTGGTTCATCAATGACCTTGTGTCAGATGAACCAATACAAGTATGGATGAGATAGGTCCATCCCTCTTGATCTTTTCTTTTAGTGTGTGGTATGTTTTAGGAGTTTGATTCATTATACTAAATCTCTAACATGCATTAACACCTAAGTTTTTATTGCCCGGCCTCAGATAGTTGTGACTTCTACATAAGTCAAATTACGATTGCTTAACATAGAGCTAAATTTGACCCTAAAGGCATAACATTCTAGTAAGTGAGATTGTAAGTCTCCTATCTTTCATGGTATTGTGTGGAAACTTGGTCTTTTTTCCTTCCTGTGGAAGATGTCTTGGTTCAAGGATCCATGCTTATGAATAGATGGTTGAGTGTTCTCCAAAGAATGACTTAATCAATTAAAAAGCAAAAACACCACTAACATTCAATTAATCTTGACTAACATTTGACTAACTCTTATTAATATTGCTTTACTTTTCAAGCCATTTACTTTATGCAATTTAATTTTTAGTCATTTATCATTCATTGTCATTTATATTTCATTTAACTTGTTTATGTTTATGTCATTTTTCACTTTGCTCATTTGAGCCATATCTTGTAATTGTATATATTGTTTGTTCATTTTGATTTTGTTTATGGTCTTAGGATCTTAAAACACCTAATAAACAACAAAAATCCTAAAAAATGTTTGGTGGACTGTTGATCTTGATCTGAGCTTCTGGAATTAGAACTAGGCAACATTCCTTGTGCAAAAAGGACTTGGCCAATGCCAACATTCTGAAATCAAGTTATTATGAATTGAGCCTTCATCTGATGCAAGTCTTGGGATGCGTTTTAGTTCATCTGCTACATTGTCTTGATGCAAACTATTATTTTGATCTTGTGACTAATGTTTTATTTTGAGTTAATCAAGGAGTATTTCATCTGGTACATGAGAAGATAAAGAAGACTGCTAGCTATGGGAATTGCTTGCTTGGATGTGGCTATCTTTATTTGATGCCATGATTCATGATGTCTGATATTGCTAATTGTCTGATTGATTATTACTTAATTCAAAATCCAAAGGGAAAATGGGTTTCTATATGACATTCTTGTCCGTTGGATTGCATCCCATTGGTCAGATCTTTTCACCTCTTAACTTTTAATTTTATGCTTAAGATTAGTCTCTTCATCTCCCCCCACTTCTTAAATTTCAAAATCTCTTCCCCTTTTCAAAAAAAACTTTCTTTGCTTGTGATTTCAAACTTAGACCTTATTTCAAATAGAAACTTTGGCCTTATGCCATTGAATTTTTGAACTCCTTTTTCTTAAATCAAACTTGTAAATAAATCTAATCATATTGACTTGAAATTTCAAAAAGACAAAAAGAATTAACAACTTCATTCAAACCTTTGGCCCCATAGTGCCCTTCTCAATTAAATTTTTATTAAAAGCAATTCACCAACTTAGAAATTTTTACCACGAACTACGTGGTTTTGATTTTTATGTTGGTACGTAGGCACAAGTCCGAAGGTATTGTCAAACACAAAAATATAATCAGTGAATTCTTTTCTCATCCCCACACTTTATTTTTCTCAAACATCATTTTATACCAAAAACACATACACACATAAAAAGGGCTCCCTAGGAGTACCTAGGACACTTTGGATGCTAACATCTTCCCTCTGTGTAACCAACCCCGTTACCCGTAATCTCTGGCATTTTATTAGTTTTGATTTGAAAACTTCTTATCTTTGGGTTTTGTTCGTACTTTTCCCTTTTCCTTTGGAAACAATAAAAGCACGGTGGCAACTATGGTTTTATTGACGTTAAGCTTATCCATAGCTTGATGGTCATGAATTTACCGCTACAGGACCATTAAAACATTATAGTCATAACCCTTTCAACAAAAATCAAGCGAACAAATGTCATACAAGTTTATTCCTAGAAATGAAAAAAAAAAGAGAAATAAAAAAAAGAGAAAGAAAGACTGCTAGATCGAAAATCTGAAAGATGACATAGGAAAAAATTAGGGCGTCCTTCCGGACTAAAGCTCAAAAGAAACAGTCCGGTAAAAATTAGGGGTAAGAAGAAAAGTAGAAAAGGAGGATTACCAAAAATCCTATCCAAAATAAAGAATAAGAACAAGAACAAGAAAAAGTAGGTGACTGCCACCTCAAGGAAAAACCTCATGGGATCTCGAACCATCGCATATTCACTTTCAATAACCTCTTGGAAGTTGAATGCATGTGCTAAATTAGATGAATGTAGGACTGGAGATCATCATGGAGAATGGGGTGGGTTAAAATTTGAATTTTTAGCCTTATATCCTTTGTTTCGAAAATCATGAACCATACCATGTTACAACCTTTAAAAGACCTAATTGAAGCAAGGTATATTTTGAAAGCATACTCAACAAGGTTATGTTAACCAAAATCCTATATATTTGCTAATCATCTGTATTGGTATAAATTTCATGTATCATTGTTCACACCCTGAATAAATTTATGACCCGCTCTGTTTCTTACCACATCAATTCAATAATGACGTTGATTTCAAAATATAAATGAGCATTGCATTAAAATTATCATTTTTAAATAAACAATTTTATCTACAACTTAGCACTTAACATCAAGGAAGTTCCAACAGTGAATAATCAACAAAGAATCTGATCATTTGTAAAGGACCCAAGCTGGAGTAAACCATTTAAGGATCTTATTGACCAGGGGTAAGCAGACAAAACACACAATGATCAGGGGCTAATCCCTTAAGAGATTAGTCAATCAGGTGCAATCACTTCAAACTCGGTAAATATCTCAAAGAATCGGTTAATCAGGGATATCACATTTCAAGGTTCGAAACATTGGGCAAGTTATCTTAAAGTTATAGTATGGAAAACTGCTTCCAAACATCCTCTCAAGGAAGATCTCTGCAGAGACCCAACAGATTTGGGGCAAGGTTTGTTATAAACGGATAAGTTCTCTCCATATCTTCAAGTTGTTCAAGCGAAATTCTATCATACATCAGCAACTATCGAGTTCAAAAATGAGTTTCGGGGAATTTTTTTAGCACAACATCTTCTTGACGAGAAACTTGTTACAAGAAACTTTCTTGGTCTTAACCGTTCAAATATCCAAATCATCCTCATGCATTGGCATCAATTATTTTTGCATGCACTGGTATTACTCTCGCATCAAATCATGCATTTCATCTTGTGGATTATGGCGTCAACCATATATCAAAAGTCTAACCTTGTTTGGTACCTTAATGTTCAGTTCTCTTCTGGAAGTCACTTTTCAAATACAGTTCTCGTCTAGAAGTTAATATATCAAACCCAATTCCCATATGGTAGCCAGTTCTCGTCTGGCAGTTATGTTTCAAATCCAGTTCCCATTTGAAAGCCAATTATCATCTATTAGTTAAGTTTTCAAAACCAGTTCTCGTCTGGTAGCCTAAATCAAATCAGTTCCCATCTAGTAGTCAGTTTTCATCAGATAATTCAATCAAATCCAATTCTTGTCCGGAAGTCAACTTTTAAATCCAGTTCACGTCTGGTATCCCTTTTTAACTAGTTCCCTTATGGTAGCTTTATTAAAGTCAATTCTCGTCTGGTACTTGTCATTTTCACCAGTTCCCACCAAGTAGTCTATTTTCAAAGTCAGTTCTCGTCTGGAAGTTTAACCTTAAAGTCCAAATTTCATTTGGTGCATATCCATTAACCCATTTCATGCATTGATCAATAATTCCATAAATCATCGACATGCATTAATCACATCGCTTCACTTAAGCGTATCACTTGACACATAAGCACATTGCACATCATACATAGAGCATACATGCATAAACTTCAGTCAGGATTCGGTGACCACAAGATAAAGTCCAGTGCGATCCTCGGTAAAATAAAAAGTCCCAGGGCTATTCTCAAGAGTAGACTTAGCTATTTTCTTCACTACAAATTGAAATTTATTCAGAAGTTAGTTAGTAATTATGTTGATCTTCAAGACAAGGTTCTTCCCCAGAGAAATGATTGATAATCCTTAAAGTAAGCTCTACTGCCAACATAATTTCTGCCTGGTTTCCCCAGTAGGTATTTCCCCACAGAGTTTATTTTGAAAATTTCTCCAACAAAGTTTCATGAGCTCCATAAGTGAGCCTCATTTAAACAGGATTCCCAAGATGGTATCCCCAACATTGTTATCCTTAGCAAGTCTCTTCAAAGTATTTGTCTAAGATAGACATCTCTTCACTAGAAAGTCTCAAGTAGAAATCTCCCTAGCGAGTCTAATGGGCAAGATTTCCCCAACAGACAAGGTTCATTGAACATTCTCAGTACATCTCCACCAAGTCTCCTAGATGTGTATCCCTAGAGAGTCTTTTGTACACCCCCAACAAATATTTTTAGGCAAGAGCAACTGAATGCATTGTTTACATATATTTGTCTTTAGCTAAGAGCAGTTGGATACTATATTTGCCCAGATCTTGGTTTTAGCCAAGAGTAGATGGATGCATTAGTTTTAACTAAGAGTTGTTGGATGCAATTTTTTCCCGGAAAAGAGAGGCAGGATATGACATCTTCAACCAAGAGCAGCTGAATATGATCATTTCTTCCCCGAGAGAGTTATCTTCAGCGAAGGACGATTGAACTTAACTCTGATGAGTACGTTTATCTTATACGATGTTACTAATTAGTAATATATACCCACTAAGAAAGTTTTTGGATATGATTACATCCTCAACATGACGTTTGGATATGGCTTTATCCATCCCCTATAGAGCTGCAGAACATGTTTACATGTTTGTTGCGATCCACCGTCAATAAGAAGCAACAGAGCGTGATCTGTCAACATTAGAAATATTTGTGTCAATCAAGAGAATTGGATAATATTTTCTAACCCCTATAAGAGTCTACTGTCAGTCAAGCGCAATTGGACATGATCTTCTAATCCCTCGAGGAGTCCACTTTCAGTCAAGAGCAACTGAATTTGTTTCCCTAGAGCATTTGCATAGCATCTGATGATTAAGGAATCAAGAGCATTGCTTGGTCTCAGTGCATTCATTTCAGTTCATGCTTAAGAAATCATGAGTGTTTCTTAACCTTATTCATTATATTTGATGAGTAAGAAATCAAGAGTATTGCTTGGTCTCAGTGCATTCATTTTAGTTCATGCTTAAGATATCAAGAGCATTTCTTAATTCATTCCTTACATGTACTGTTTAAGAAGTCAATAGTATTCCTTAAACTTAATTTCTCCCATTTACTTCATTTGAGGATTAAGAAGTCAAGAGTATTTCCTAATCCAATTTCGTCCATTTGATGGTTAAGTAATCAAAAGTATTGCTTAGTCTCCGTTCATCCATCCAGTTGATGATTAAGAAGCCAAGAGTATTCCTTAATATCATCCCATTCATTTTGCATATCATTTGATGATTAGGAAGTCAAGGGCATTGTTTAATCTTAGTATAATTCATTCATAATCATCTGCATCACATTCCCTTACATTAGAGGGAATTTTTTTAGTTATGTGTAATATTTAAACTATCTTTCACCATGACGATGAAGACAAGAGTTCATCATATCATCCAATTAATGATGTTTAAATATAAGCAACTGTCACATCCCAAATTTTGACCTGGTATATCATTTCCATATAATTTCATCATACATTGCATTACATTGATCCTCATCCTTGGCAAGTCCATGCATTATATTTTTTATGGATCACCATGGTACATTGTACCACTAAATCCAAGGAAAATTGGTTCGATCTTGCTAGGTTATTGAGTGATCGCATTGGTCCTCATCCATCAATTTAGATTCAAAATCAGGTCATTCATCAACATATATCTCATGCCTATTGATTAGGGTTTGTATGATTGCTTTAGTCTATTCTATTAAAAAGTTTATGGTTCAACTTGTGTTCTTTCTGCATGATGCTCAATTGGTCACCTTCTAGGCTTGGCTTCCTTTACAAGAAACATAAAGTAACATTTGATTATAGTCAGACATCTGATTAAAAAGTGTACATGATTCTTTGATTATTCTAGATTCATTTGAACCCATTTACACATTGATCATCCATACATAAGACAATTGGAACAAAGTGGAAAAGAACGTGATTGATTAAAAATGTTAGGATGTGCTTGCACTAGTGTGAACAATTAAAAAGAGACCTATAGTACAAACTTGAATCAATGATTTAATACGTGCATTTCATTTTCATTCGGAATCATATGACTAAATTAAAAGGAATATGACGTTTTGTTTTGAAGAAGTTAGTTTATTAACATAAAGTGAGCTATATGAATTTAAAGTGAAAAGATCTTGAATTATAAAAATCATGTATACATGCAGAACCATTCAAATTGTTTGAATTCACACAAACCTATTTCGAGTATCCAAGAAGAGTCATTAGCATACATCTCATGCACAATGGTGCAAAATGTAAACCATTACAAGAAAACTACATTAAATATTCCTAAATTCCTAAGACCTAAAACTACTTGCAAGCATCATGACTTTCCATTCACCCATTTGGCATTACCACTTTCCACTTCACCTTCTCATCCAAGCATGTGCATCACCTTCAATCCAAGCATGAACGTGAAGCTATGCAGCTACTCATTCAACAGCCAAACATGTCCAAAACACCATTGATAGCAACCATTAAGAACTTCAAAAGTACCATTGCGCAAACATCTTGAAATCAAAAAATTTGGAAGGAATGGTGCAAAGTCTTAAAGCTTCATTAACAAAAAAACAAGAGAAGTATCAGCTGTTGATTTCGTGTATATGCTACGAGTAGGAAAAGAGCCGCGAGCACATGAAGGAGGACATGACTGCGATGACACTTTAAGGGATCTCCTTCACGTATATCTATTGGTTCACGTTCCTTGGATGAAAACATTTTAGTATTGTGTGAAGGTAATTCGTTGGCTAGAGTGCAAGGATCACATAAAACTGAAGCTTAGGTTGAAATTGCTAACATGGTTTAGTTTGAGATCAACAGAGAAGGAAAGCAGGGTGGAAAATACCTCCATTCAAACACTGATGGTTGATCCAAGTAATTTGGAAGGGAAACTGGTTGACTCTTTCTCTAATATTGTATCCTGCAATAGGCCAAGAAATGGATTTAGTAGTAAAGTCGGAACATAAAAATAAACATTATCACACCATACTAGTTTTTTATTTACTACACACCCCATCAAAGGATTCATACACAGTTTACACTTAGGAAACGCCAGGAATTTAGGAAAATTTCTCCACCTCACTCAATCGGTCTCAACCCACAAAGTCAGTAACTGACTCAACAGAGCTCACCACCACCCCGTGATTCCCTAACCCACTTAGTCAATCCCTACTCCCTAAATTTCCTCAACCACAATCAAGCTCCTCCCTAAAAACTCTATAAACTCTCACACTCATAGCCCCTTGCCCTCACTATATAACCACCACATACTTCATTCAGAAGAATAAGAAAAATGCCCTAATACACACACAAAAAATACTAAAGAAATAAAAGACAACGATCACCACATAAGCACGGTAATTTCCTTATGCTGCAGAACAACAATAACACTACAACAACATCAGCTTCACGTCAAAAATTAAAACACCAAAGCATGATACATCAACAAAACAACAACACAGGTCGTACATAATGATACACAACAAACAAACAACAACAAACTCAGAGCAAATCCAGAAGAAGAAGAAGAAGAAGAAGAGGATTTGAAGCGCGTAAAGATGAGAATAGAGAAGCTGGAACAGGAAGAGATTCATGTTGAGGTGAAGCATAGTGATGTTGAATTGCATAACCCATATGAAATTGAAGAAGAAACACAAGTTGCTGATGAAGACAAGGAGACTGATAATGACTACCCGTTGGCAAGAAACGGGTCAAGAAGAATCATTAAGCTAACTCAGAGAATTAGTTATGTAGATCTCATAGCTTTTTCCTTAATTTTGACAAGTGAGGTTCTTGATCAATGAGGCTTAGAGGATCCGAAACAAGATTGAACAGTTGAAAGTCATGGATAATGAGATGAAATCTCATAGCTTTTTCCTTAGTTGTAAGTGGAATTTCAAGGTCAATGGAGAAATCAAAGGAGTGACATCGAAGAGATTTAAGACAAGGTTGGTTGCTATGGGATTCACTCCGAAATAAAGAGTAAACTTCAATGATGCGTTCTCACCTATTTTAAAGCACAACCCCATTAGAGTGTTGTTACCATGGTGGCAAAGTTCGACTTAGAACTTAAACAGATAGATGTAAAGACAACCTTCCTGTATGGTGATCTAGATGAAACAGACTTGATTAGGCAACCTGAAGGGTATACAGAAAGAGGAAAGGAAGATTATGTGTGCAAGTTGAATAAGTAGTTATATGGAATCAAACAATCTCCTAGGAAATGGAATGAGAGATTCAACAATTTCATGACACACTTAGGTTTCACTAGGAGTCAATTTGACCACTGTGTTTACTTTAGATTTTGACCTGGAAGTTCACTTTTTATTTTGTTGCTTTATGTGGATGACATCCTCATAGAAAGCAACAATGTCGAGGATGTAAAGAAGGTGGAGGTTGGACTCGATAAGGAGTTCGACATGAAGAATATGGGAGTTGCCACCAGGATTCTTGGGATTGAGATCTGGAGAGATAGAAAACATTCGAGATTATGCTTATCTAAAGAGACATACCTGAAGTACCAATGTTGAAATGGCCTATACTAATGTTGTAACACCGAGAAATCCTCAAAGTCCTAGTACTAATGTTGAAATGGCCTATATGAATAGCATTTTGTGTGTTAGTATAGTATATTCTTTGTTGTATGTTATGGTTTGTACGAGGCCAGATATAACGTATGGGGTGAGCCTTGTAAACAGATATATGGCCAATCCTGGGAAGGCACTAACAAGCTTTAAAGTGGATTCTGAGATTTATAAAAGGACCCTTGAGTAGGGTCCTAGTTTATGGTGGAGCCATGAGAGATGGTGAAGTCGTAGTCGAAGGATGTGTCGACTCTAACTATGTAGAATTTATGGATACCATAAAATATATTTCTGGATATGTTTTCACTATGTTTGGCATAACAATTAGTTGGAAAGATTCTCTTCAAAAGGTTGTTGCCTTATCAACCACTGAAGCTGAATATATTGCCCTCATTGATGTAGTAAAAGAAGCATTCTGGCTTGAAGGGTTTGTTAAGGAACTAAAACTTCAAGTTTGAGTTATCACTCTTAAATGTGATAGTCAAAGTGTCATATATTTTTCGAAGAATTCACCCTATTATGAGAAAAGAAAAAGCACATTGATGAGGATGCATTTCATTAGGGAGAAAATTGAAAGTAGACAAGTCAAAGTGATGAAGGTTTCGATAAATCACAATGTTGCTATATGATCACGAAGTCATTTCCAAGTAGAAAGTTCTTCCACTATATGAAGTTGATAAAGTTGCATGATGAAAGCTAGTTTGTTCCCTTAATATTGTAGAGTTTGTTTTAAGGTGGAGACTTTTGGTATTTTGGATTGAACTCTAGTCTCGATTGGGACAACTTCATGTTTCGACAGAAGTCGAAGATGTGTGTGTTGTAGTCGAAACTTGTTCTAGCATGCAGTTGTATAACTTAGCTTGTTGGTTAAATAAGCTTGTAGTCTATAAATAGGCTACTCTCGCAGGTTGTTGAGAGAGGGTTAAGGTTGGTTGATATTTGCTTGTAAACAATTTTCTCCAAAAAAAAAAAAAGAATAAAGAGGTTCGGGCAAAAATTAGGGATATAAAAAAAGAGTACACCCGGTGAGCCGAAAACCCAAAAGGGCGGCTCAGGCAAAAATGGGTATCCCGATGGATTGAAAACCCGAAAAGGGGGCGATCCAGGCAAAAGTTAGGGAATAAGCGAATGACTGTGATCTGAGTTCATCAGTGTTATATCACCGTTTCATTCAATCCGGCAATCTTCGAAGGTTAAAGATCGACTAACATCCACTTCAGAAAGCAAGATGAGCAGAGCGTCTTGAGGACATACGAGTCATAGCAGAGTCGAAACTCAGTGGGACCCCGTATCCCCGTTGTCATTAGGATAGTTCTCTTTTTATAGCGATCACCTCTTTTCAGGGATCAGCTTCCTGATACCCTCGCCTATTCCTGGCACAAATTTCCTCCCCGTTAAGAGTCGAATAATTCAGTTAAAGAGCCTCTTTATTTTTCATTTATCAGTTTGTTTGCAAAAATGTCCGAATTTTTGATAAAACATATTGCATATGAACATAATGGTGGCTTTTGCAGATGATTTGCACAGGAAAACATTTAAAATTGCTTTGAATGTGCTTAATCCCGAACGGTGAATTCAAACCGAGTAATTCCCCCAAGGCATACGTGTATTTTTTGTTGCAGGTCACAGGAACCGGATGCCAAGTCATGAATCCTCATCCCCAAGCGGTTGACAAAGTCTCTCCTCAGCAAAGCATGTTCCCCAACAGAGTTGACAGTATCCAGACTGTCTATCCCCAGTAGAGTTGACAGTATCCAGACTATATATCCCCAGTGGAGTTGACAGTGTCAGACTGTATCTTCCTAGCAACAGCGGAGTGGTTGCATAACCAACAGATGAGAGGGTGGCGTTCCCAGTGTTCATCTCATTCCCCAGCAAATTATTTTTAACAGATTTGTTAATCCCCAGCTTGAGGGCGATTAGCAAGTTCATATCCCCAGCAAAGGCCGTTTCCTACGACATTTCCCCAAGAAGTGTTTTCCCCACAGACTCTCCTCACAGAGCCTCGCCGAACAAAGTTTCCATAGTTGATACTCCCCCCGCAAGGTCAACTTTTCAAGCAGCCAATTTATTTTTGGTGGCTCATTGGTCCCGGCAGACGGATCATTCCCCACAGAGCATTCAAGGATTGATACAGCGATCTGTTCCCTACCGGAGTTTGCTTCCCCAAGCAGATTTCTTTTTACACCATGCATAACATTTGCATTTGCATGCATATCATATCAAGCATACACATAAGCTGATAAACAGGTTCTTCCAAGCAGACTGAAGAATTACTTTACAACCAAGGTCATGAGATCCAGCCAGAGGATCAAGCGTGAGTGATCCAACCTGAGGGTCGTTTTGAAGATTCAGCCTGAGAATCGTTTTCCAGTGATCCAGCCTAAGGGTCATTTTGAAGATTCAGCCTGAGAATCGTTTTCCAGTGATCCAGCCTGAGGGTCATTTCAAAGATTCAGCCTGAGAATCGTGTTCCAGTGATCCAGCCTGAGGGTCCATTTCAAAGATTCAGCCTGAGAATCGTGTTCCAGTGATCCAGCCTGAGGGTCATTTCGAAGATTCAGCCTGAGAATCGTGTTCCAGTAAGCCAGCCTAAGGCTCAATTTGAAGATTCCCCAGTGAAGTCGCCTACAAGCTTTATTTCCCCAGCAAGCCTAAGTCTAATTGAGGAGTCGTTACAACATGTTCTAGCCCGAAGAATATGTACGAAGCCCAAAAGTGGAATATTCTCGAAGCTGCATATCTAATATGAAGGTTGGGTGTAGATTTCAAAAGAGGGTCAACCAGCGCATGCCTCAGATGCGGGATCCTAATGATGGGAATTTATCATCAAAACAATCCAGATCTAGCCAGAAGATCGAAGTAGATTCAGCCAGAGAATCAAAATAGATTCAGCCAGAGAATCGAAACAAAGGAGATCTAGCCAGAAGATCGAAGAAGATCTAGCCAGAAGATCGAAGTCAGGTCTAGCCCGAAGACCGGAAATAGAGAATCTAAACAATTCAGATCTAGCCAGAAGATCGAAGTAGATTCAGCCAGAGAATCAAAGGAAATAGATTCAGCCAGAGAATCGAAATGGAGGAGATCTAGCCAGAAGATCGAAGAAGATCTAGCCAGAAGATCAAAATCGTATCCAGCCCGAGGATCAAAATTAATATCCAACCAGAGGACTAAATTGAGTATAGGTTCAGCCAGAGGATCGAAACTCCAGATTAAGCCAGAGGATCGGAAGAAAAATAAACAGCACGGTGTATTTCCGCGTTTTTGTGGTGTTCTCGGAGCGTAAATTTTCGGTCTGTCTTTGGTATTCAATCACAGCTCACCCCGTTTGTCTGATAAGCTGTTCGCTTTCATCCTACTCGGTTTAGCTGATGATTGAATAGGGGCAGCTGTAACACCCCAAAATTTTCCCTCCTCATTCATGCATTCATTTAGCATTTCATATTGCATTTCATCATGTCAATCAGAATTAGATCCGAAAAAAAAAATTTACAAAAAAAATAAATAAATAAAATATAATAAAAAAATTTGGACTTGGGTCTCTCTCATTTGAGCCCACAAAACCATGAAATTCAGTCTATAAATACCAAGGCTTCACTTGAGAAAAAAGAAGAGAAGCAAAATACTCTGAGGTTTCCTTGGAACAAAACCCTGGACAAAACCTGAAGAGAAACCTGACAGAGAACTCAGAGCAGCCTCCAAACCCTGAAGGGCCTCACGGGTGCAACTCAATTTCAATCAAGCTCTCCAATCAGGTTTGCCCTATTCCCATTATTTTACGCCTTCAATTTGAATGTTCTAAATGTGTGATGTATTATGAATGGGTGAAACCTATGCCTTGAATGTTTAATCACATGATTTCTGAAGTGTATGCCACAGGGTTTGAGGTTTCTGAAACCATACTGTTATCCATGAAAAAAATGCTTATGGTGTTTCACTAACCATTTTGTTGAGTTTTTGTGAGGGCTCACATGACTTTTGCAGGGATAACTTGCGTGGTTTCCCACTTTATTTGTGGGATAACCCCTGGAGGTTCATTCCGATTACCTGTACTGACCCACTTTCTTTGATGATGTTAGCTTGGAAGGATCTCAGGGTTTCCCATTCCTCTAATTGCTGTTACTTCGGATCTTTATCCGCGTGGTACTTTTACATTTTTCCCGCATTTTACTGCTTTCCTAGCTGGAAGACCTCGATAGGAGGCAATGTTTTTGTGTTTACTTTATGCAGGTTCCTTTGTCCAGGGTTAAGAGCTATGAGGTCTTATCCTCATTACCCTTTTGCATGCGCGTTCCTACAATGCAAACAAACCCTTCATTGATTTTTCTTCTCCATAACACACGTTTACTCCTTCTACTACAGGCGAGTAAGTCTCTAAAGGTCGAGCATCCGGTAGATTGCGTAGTGACGTCGTTCGTCCAAAACCCAATCCACAACCCCGTAGTTAGCCGAACTACGGCTTGCTCTGATTCTCATTCCAGATGAGATACGTAGGCATAAGACGCGATGTCTTAGCGAGCACAATTACCCTTAACCCCTAGGTAGCCGAGCTACGAAGACTCTGATTCTCATATTCAGATGAGATACGTATGCAGTGGATGCGACATCCGCGCGAGTCATTTTCATTTAACCCCCTTTTTTAGTAAATAACAGCACAAGATAAACTCACACCCTTTAGACGAAAACTACAAAAGTGGATCCCGTAGAGTACTACGGATGCGTAGGGGTGCTAATACCTTCCCTTCGCATAACCGACTCCCGAACCCAAGATTTGGTTGCGAGACCCCGTCTTGTCCTTTCCTTTTTCAGGTTTACTTCGAGCGTTTCCTTTCCCTCCTTTGGGATGAATAACGCACGGTGGCGACTCTTCTGTCTTTTTCTTTCGCCGGTTCTTTTTTTCGCGCACTGTATTTTTCAGGTTGCGACATATTATGATCAATTAATTTAATGTTTGATGGTATAACAACAAAATACGTCTGAATTACATTTTTTTATGAAAAAAGTGTCACTGCTCCAATGACAACCAATTAACACATTATCGTAACCGGTTACAGCTGAAGTAAAGCCTAATAATTAAATTTTTCGCATGTGTAATTGATTACTATAAATGATGGAACCGGTTATACCTAATACATTTTCAAAAACTAAGGTATTTTTACATTTTGAGTAACCAGCAAAAATTATGGCGATTTTAAAGTGTTATTGCGAGAGTTCAAAATGCCGCAATTTACCAAAAACGGAATATTTGAATCAATCTTCTAAGAAAGTAATTTTTACATTTTTGTAACCGGTTAAACCTGCTATAAAATTGAAAAATACCTTAAAATTTATTTTATATGCAAATTTCATTTAGTGTTAAACTTAAGTTATGTATGTGAATGAATTTGCCATGATTTTTCTGAGCACTATAGTATAGCATATAATGGAATTGTAACTTGTACATAAAGATGATGAGCAAGCTCCAAAGAGGTCCAAGTTCATCTTGACAAAACTGCTTGAGATACAAGTCTTGATTCCATAGTTTTGATTTATGATACTTTTGCTCATCCTTTGATATATGCACATGACCTTGAGAGATTCAAAGTTGTCTTCATCAAAATATAATATTGGAAAAGCTAGTCTTCACAACCACAAATCACAAAGCAAATTAGGTTACAAATAAGAATCAAAAAATTGGAAAATTTTCTAAATCTCCGCTTCAGTGCGAAGTAGATAACTCTCATCTTAGACGTTGTTTTGAAATTCTGAACGGTCAAAAGTTGATATATGTGTTACGAACCTGCCCTCCAAATTTGAGCTCGATCCGACGGTTAACGAATCAGGGATCGTTGATTTATTAAGACTGGTTGCAGAAAAACGAAAATGAGTTTCTTTCCTCTTTTCTCTCTTTTAAATTCTTATTTTATCTCTATCTTTCTCAACCCTCAATTGATCTTCTCCACTTAAATAAGTAAAATGGACTTATTATATTTGAGTTTTTCTCCACATAGGAAAGAAGCTCAAACCCAACAAAAAAAAATAATGGAATTCATTTTCCATAGAACTCTCTGGTAAAAATAGAAAATAAGGAAGTGGCTATAGTTTCTGTTTTCATCTGCTTTTCCTTTATTTGCTAAGAAAATGCTGCAAATATTCAAGCAGAAACCTCATATTTGCGATTTTATCACTTTCCTTTGCTCTCAGCAGCAACATTTGTTTTTCTCTATTTTTTTTTACTTCTATCAAGAATATTAATATATTATTAATGTGATCATTATTATTGACTTCTTCGTATAAAAATCATATTCTTTTATTATTCAAAATCTTTTTTTCTACAATTTTCTGTAAATATCATATTATTCATATAAAAGAATAATGAAGTTTGAGATTTTTCTTTAGAGAATGACTATAAGAGTTTGAGTAAGATTATTATAGAGTTAATAAGTTTATGTCCTCTAAAACTTTTAAAGACTGGTTAACGGATCAGACCAAGTTTTATATACCATAATATTTTTTCGTATTTAATTATTTAATTTCTCTTGGTATCAAAACATTCTTTGAATTTGAAATCACATTAGAAATGAGGGTAGTATTGGGGTAAGGTTCGGCTGCCTTTAAGACTTTTGATGAAAGAGAAATTACAATAAATTTGAAAAATTATATGAGAGAGAGTGTTAGGTAAAGAGAGGAAGACTCAAAAGTATGGTGTCTTGCCGCCTTTAAGGTCCAAAGTCCATCCCATAGTGTTGGTGCTGGTGCAGTCGCAAGTATCGACACTATATCAAGGAGATTTCTTAATATACCTTATATGTTTTTTTTAGACGTCATATAAAAATTTTAGGGTTAAATACACTTTACCCCCCTGTAATGTTAGCGAGTTTAGGGTTACCCCCCTGGTAAAGTTATTTTTTCAATACCCCCCTTATGTTATGTAGATTCCTTCATAGAACCCCCTAATATCCAGGTGGCATGGAATCTTGGTTTTTTATTTCAGACGTGGCTTTTTAATTTTTTTATTTTCACATGTGAATCTTCATTAGGTCTCCAGCATGGCATAAACTAGAAATTAGGGTTCCAAATCCATCCCTCTCTCTCTTCGTGAAATCCATCCCTATCCCAAATCCATCCCTCTCTCTCTTCGTGAAATCCATCCCTACCCCAAATCCATCCCTCTCTTCATCTTCGTCCGTGTCCCCTTCATCTGGGTTATGGGTGGCAGCAAGGCATCTTCCACGAGTGAAGTTGGAAACGGCTTACCAAGATGTGGATGCAATGAAACCATGAAGTTGTTGGTCTCCAAGTCAATTGAAAACCCCGGTCGCAAATTTTGGAAATGCAGGAATTATACGGTGAGCAATTTTGAAGCATTTTATTATTTTGAGTTTGATTTCGAAATTAATTGTTGGTGGTGTTTGTCTCAAATTGCAGAATGGGTGCGGTTTATTTTTGTGGGATGATTTGGTCAGTGAGTTTGCAGTGAAAGAAACCAATCCGTCCGGATGCCGCCAATGTGAAGTCAACAAGGCTTATTTGATTGAATTTGCTAAAGAGATTGTTGAGGAGATAGATTGCAGAGTCGGAAAGCTTAACAAGTTAGAAAAACTGAAGAAAAAGATTGCAATGGAAAAGAGGAAAAATTTATGGTTAATGTTTGTAATTGGTCTGTCATGGATGTTGATAGCAGCTATGGTTAAGTTAGTCTAATGAGTCTGTCATGTAATTGTTATGTCATTAGTGTTTTTCAGCAATGTAATGTTGAACTTGTAATGTGTTCATCAATGAAATGTAATCTGTTCATCAATCTTAAACTGTCAGTGCAGCATCATTATTTGATTAAACTTTCAGCATTCAATCTACCAATAATGACAGAAAAAAGTTATATCATAATGAAAGAGCAAAATTGCAAAATCATCAGAAAACTACAGAACAATTTTATAGTCAGTAATTCTAAAGAAAATATGACATAGTAAACATATAAATAAATTGAAATATATTAATGTAGTCTATCTCTTAAACTTTTTCAGTGCAGAATTCAAGGTGAATGTAATTAAATACTTTGGCTTTTTCTTTAGGTCCTGCAGAATTCATGGTTTTGTTGTAAGATTAGTGCACAGACTAGCCATGGCTCTCTGCAGAATTCATGGTTTATGAAAAACAAGAAAAAAATGTGACAGACTAGCCATTGTGTTTTATAGACAATACACACCAATAATGTTAAACTGATACATTAGAATTGATCATCACAGTAAGTGCATATGTTTGTTACAAAAGGATTACAAAATACATGTCTTCAAAGATCAGTTGGCATTACAAAAGAGTTTTCCAAAAGGATTACAAAATACATAGCAGAAACATAATAATCAGTCCCTCATTTTGAAGTGGGTATGTCTTCATTTTCTGGTAGGGTAATTGGTTTGTCACTAGATATTCCTTCACCTGTTATGGGTCTTTTAAACCAACTCAACTTGATCCTCTCACTTTGCCTTCTTTTGATGATAGGTTTTTTTTCAACCCTTTTTCTGGATTGTTTTGTGATTGAGGCAGCCACACTAGATCCTGTTTGACTCATAATAGTTGGAACAGGCATATCAGTTGGAGGCTGTGGATCAGTTGGAACAGGCACATTTGTTGGAACAGTCATATCAGTTGCAGTTGGGGCAGGCATATCAGATGCAGTTGGCATATCATTTGCAGTTGGCATATCAGTTGCAGTTGGCACATGTCCTTTTTTAGGTTTTCTCTACAATGTAAGACACAATGTATGGTTGTCATCACAATGCATATCACAATGAAGAATGTAAGACAGAATGTAGAATGTAAGACAAAATGTATATCACAATGAATTACCTTTCTTTTAAGTGCATTGGGATCCTGAGTGGTAGCCTTACAAGTCATAGCATTGTGACCAAAATTATCACATTTGGTGCACTTATATGCAACACCAGATCTTCTCTTCCTTGCACCATCCTCTCCACTTTCTCTTATCCTAATCTTCTTAGGTCTACCAGGACCATTTTTATATGCAGGTGGTAGAGGTGGTTCCATCTCAACTTCTGGCCACATATCTTGACCATTGATTGGACTTACTGAAAATCCATAACATAGTGCAAACTTTTCTCTTGTGTAACAAGCATCAACAAATTCATCAGGGTTTTGCTTTCTATAACTCAGAGCAGCTACAGCATGCCTACATGGAATTCCTACTAATTCCCAAAAATTACAACTACATGACCTTTTAGCAATGTCAACAATAAATTCATGTGTGTTGTAACTATGTGTAACCTGAAAAGTCTCAGCAATTGACCATGTTGGCAACCAATGACCACTATTGAACACCTCATTATCTAACCTTCTCCTAGGTATTGGCATCACCTTATGTGGCCAATTTTCTAGTTTACTTGCAGAGGTGGATAACCTATTCATCAGATATTTTCTTATCCACTCACACATTGTGAGTATAGGTTTGTCCCTAGCAGCTAGAATGGTAGCATTAAAAGACTCTGAGATATTATTCATCAATGTATCACATTTAGGGTAAAAAGAAAAGGCATGCTTACACCAGCTTTTGGTAGGAACAGCCATCAACCAAGTCCAAGCATTGGGATCTGCATTCTTCAATTCATTCATCTTTTGGACCCATGCCTGATAGTATGTGGCTTTAGCAGCTCCCATCATTAAATCTCTAATAAGGGCTCCTCCACCAAACCTTTTCTTGAAATTAGCATACAAGTGCCTAAGACATAATCTATGCTCAATAGTATCAGACAATTCTTCAAATACAGCCACAAGTCCCTGATACAAAATAGAAATTTTTTCAACATTTAGAGAATAGAATAATTTGCAACAGAAAGATAGAGTTAAATACATACCTTCTGTTGATCAGAGATAAATACATATCTTCTATCCTGACCAATGTCCTCCATTAGTAGTTGTATAAACCATCTCCAACTCTCCTTTGTTTCATTTTCAACCACACCAAATGCCAAAGGGAAGTATTGATCATTAGCATCCCTGCCTACAGCAATAAGTAACTGTCCACCATACTTGGTCTTTAAGTGACATCCATCAACCCCCACAAATGGTCTGCATCCATGAATAAAGCCTTTCTTACAGCCATCAAAACAGAAATAAAATGACCCAAACCTTGGTTGTATGGATGGACTAGGTCTTTCTACATTTATCTTCACAGTGTTGCCATGGTTTACCCTTCTTAGTTCTTCTGCATACCTCCATATGGAAGCATACTGATTGTCAGCATCACCTTCAATTATCTTCTTGGCAATTAGCTTAGCCCTCCATGCTTTTGCAACAGTAATACCCACAGAATATGTTTGCCTCATATCTTGGATGATGTCTCTTATCCTGACTGTATCAGAAGTTTGCATCCTCTTTACCACATGCTTGGCCACCCACTTTGAGCTAGCAGACTTGTTGTTCAAAATCCTAGCACATGTGTGCTTATGTACAAGTGTTTTTATAGCAAAAGTCTCCTTGTGGCCCACCTTAGAGCATAAGACTAAAAACCCACATTTATGCTTACACACCACCCTTACCCTATCTCCCTCATTTTTCACAAAAGAAATTTCCCTCCCATTAAGCACTGACCACTCACGGATAGCTGCCCTAAAGTCATCAAGTGTGTTGAATTCCATACCCCACTTGAATATAAAGTCTTTGTTTAGATGCTCTTTCCTAAACCTAGCATACTTGGGCCTTTCTTCATCACAAGAATCATCTGGGTCAGAACTATTCAACTCATCACTATAGTATACATCATCTGAATCCATACTCTTATTGGGCTCCTCCATACTGTTATTGGGCTCCTCCCTAATAGGCTTAGTAACATCTATTCCTTCAAAACCATCAAAGTAAGCAGTAGCTCTTTCATCTTCACTGTCATCTAACCCCTCTACCTTCTCCTCATCTAACCCATCAATTCCATTATCAGGGGGGTGGTCATCATCATTCACACATTTAGGTTCCCTATCAGCAGGGTCCATGTTCCCAGTACTATGTTCAACATACAAATCTCCTTTCACATTCATTGCACTAAAGTATAGAGCAAAATCATCAACAGCATCATCATCTTTCCTAATCAGAAAAAAACCATCTTGAATTTCTAAAACTTTTGTCCATACCCTAACACAATCAGCCTTATACCCTAACCTACTCAACAACTTCTCAATGTTATCCATGTTCCAATTTGAAACATGTATCCCATTAACTGTCGTATCCGTACCCCCTCTGTATATAATTTCTTCTTCAAAAACCCTGTAAAATTCACCCCCATGGTGGAGTGTAACACTAAAGTGTTGTGAATCCTGTCAATATATTATACCCACATGTCAAAGATTGTTGATTTCAAAATTTTACCCTACGACATTGATGAACTTCAAATTTTTACTAACCTCGGACTTTGGACACTTCACTGAGCTCGTCTTCACTGAGCTGGATCGCTTCTTCGTATTCGCTGAGGTTGTCTTCATCTTCGTCTTCACTGCGGTCGTCTTTCTCGTTTGCTTCGTTCCCTGCATTCTTCTTCTTCGTCTTCGTCTTCCCCTGGAAATTTCGTCTTCGTCTTCCCTGCTATGTTCAGAACCCTAATTTTCTAAGGGGGTATTTGAAATTAAAAAGTGTAAAATGACACATAATCACTTTAACAAAATTAAAAATATGCCAGGTGTAGGACCTCTTATTAGATTCCATGCCACCTGGATATTAGGGGGTTCTATGAAGGAATCTACATAACATAAGGGGGGGTTTACAAAAAATATTTTTACAGGGGGGTAATCCTAAACTCGCTAACATTACAGGGGGGAAAAGTGTATTTAACCCAAAATTTTAAAATGTTCTTAAATTTTTAAAAATACATCTTTGAACGCATCTAATGCACACTCAGTGTAGGTCATTCTGAGTGACGTTCTATAGGTTGGTTTTTTTTATTCTGGAGATGCATCTCCGGGATATTTCAAGAAAATACTCATAACTTATCAATTCAGTGAAAATTCTAGAGATGCATCTTCGGAAGTTTGAGTGAAATTTTAAAAAAATTGTCATCTTTACATGTTAGATATTTCCGGAGATGCATATTCGGAGTAATCTGATAAAATACACAGTTGCATGATCACACACTCATTGTTATTTTTCTTTGGAAACCCTCACCAAAAACTCTTTCATTCTCAATCTATTTTTTCACTCCAAATCTCTAATCTTATAGTTCATCACACCAAAAGGAGGAAAAGAAGTTAGAATTTCATGTAAAGATCATTTATTTCAAGTTGCATTGCTCACATTAATCATGTTTTTTTACTAAAAAAACTAGCGTTTTTTCTGGATATTTATCTCTGGAACGTGTATGAACTTTTCCAGAAATGCACTTCCGGTATCAATGTTTGTTCATTTTCCAGCTCTGTTTTCAGCAGTATCGCTTATTTACTGTTTTGTGATAATTATTTTTATTAGATATGGTGCACCCCGATATTTTCCCTCAATAAGTTGTGTCTCTGAATGTTCAAGGTGTTGTTGCGAATGCGGTAAATATTGGTAACCAATTTAAAAATGAACAAGAGTTTGAATGTCGTGATCAAATGCTTCAATGGATTTGTATGGGGCCTCCAAACATGGATTCGGTGTGGTTATCGGAAGGTCCGATAATGGTCCGGATAGAAGATGTGATTTTGTGACAATGACGTGCAAAAGAAGCAGGAAATGTATAACTTCACTTCAAAATTTTAAAAGAGACAACATTGGTTCAAGAAAATGTGAGTGTCCCTTTAAGGTGTGTGGTTATATGTTGGCAAACAAAAACTGGAGATTTAATGTCATATGTGGTTTGCATGATAAGTTAACCGATCATCCAATTGTGTGTCGGCTCATGCCGAAAGAGAAGGAATGCGTTGTTGACATGACATTGAATTTGATTCAATCAAAAAATATACTTGCAACACTGAAGCAGAAAAAACCCAAAAATTTATCAAATATCAAGCAGGTGTATAATATTTGGTACCAAACTAAGAAGGCGCTTAGGGGGATATTAGCGAAATGCAACAACTCTTGAAATTTTTGGATGACAACAGTTACGTGTCTAGGTACCGAACGTGCGAGAATGGAGTTATTGTTAGAGACATATTTTGGACTCATCCTGATTTCATAAAGTTGTTCAACATGTTTCCTACGTTGCTCATACTTGATTCAACGTACAAGACCAACAAGTATAGACTTCCATTGTTGGAGATGGTTGGTGTTACCTCAACTAAGAAGACATATTCTGTAGGGTTTACATTTTTAAAGAGCGAGAAGGAGGAGAATTTTACTTGGGCCTTAGAGGTGTGTCGTGCAATGTTGAAGGACCAAGTTGAGATGCTAAAATCATGGTTACCGACTGTGACACCACCTTGATGAATTCGATTGCAAAGGTATTTCCTACTTCTTACGAATTACTTTGTAGGTATCCCATAACAAATAATGTGAGAAGTCGGGTTAAACCCGCGGTTGGGAAGAAACATATAGAGTTTGAAGATAGAAAAATGGTGAAGGCGGGTGTGATTGTGGAAAAAATAATTGATGTGTGGAATCGTACAGTAAATTCTTCCACAAAAGAATTATATGTTGATTCCGTTATACATTTCAGAAAAGTGTGAGAAAAATATTCTGATTTGTTGAAATATGTTGAAAGCATAATTGTTAAAAGTGTGTGAAAAATTATCACCTTAAAAATACAACAACTAATCGAGTTGAATCTACCCATGCTACATTGAAGAATTGGTTGGACAATAGTAAGGGTGATTTGTGAAGTGATTGGGACTCCATGAACCAAATGACTCAGAACCATACAAACATCATTTAGTCGGAGCATTACAGTTTTGGAACGTGTATTTAAAGATAATAATCTTTATTCTCAGTTGGTCGGCAACATATCTCGAGCGGGTTTGAAATATATTTTTCACGAAGCTAAACGAGCTGATAATGTAGGCTCCGATAGCGCAAAGTGTGGATGCACAATTGTGAAAACATATGGCCTCTCATGTACTTCTGTTATCGCAAAAAAGATGAAATTTCGTAGCCCGATAAGATTGGATGAGATTTGCACTCATTGGAAGAGGCTTAGGTTTGATGATGATGGTGACATGAAGAAGGTAAATCGAATATCTCTATTTTGATCGAATGGGAAGTGATACAAGAGAGATTTTTGAAAGTCGGTGACAACATGAAACTTCACATCAAAGAATAATTGAAGAAGATTGCTTATCTGGAAACAACTGACTTGAAATCACTCTCTCAACCGGTAAAAATAAAAGGTGCTCCGAAGAAGCTCAAGCCTACACCGAGTGACAACTCAACAATGTGGTCTCCTTCGCATTTTGAACATGTTGACAGTTTTTCAGGAGCTCGCATTAGCAAACCACTTCCTACGCCACCTCCACCAAAGACTTCATTCATTGACGAGATGCCAATTTTTATGCACAAATACATCGAATGGATCGTCAATATTGAGGGGGATGATAATTGTGGATATCGAGTCGTTTCGGCTTTACTCGGTAAATGAGAAGATAATCATACATTTCCCTGAAATGGATCACCTTATTGCATGTGCCTATGATTGGGTGTGTGTTGATCTTACACGATGCGGTTTTCCGGAAACCTTTTTTCCATTGCATACCGCACCACCTCAAAATTCAAATTATCGTATTATGTGTATTTGATGGCTTTCAAAATCACGACATTTTTTTCAAGTTTATTTGAAACTGAGATGCCCTATACCGCTTACATCACCTGAGTGGACGACTCATTCAACAACAAAAATCGAGACTTGGTCGGACCATTTTATGGAAAGGATGCAAGAATTTTAGAAATTTAGCAACATTAAAAGAGAATCAAATGCACAAAATTCAATGCGGATACCGCCCATAGATTTAGTCAGAGATAAATGTTTCGATTCGTTTTAATTTTGTGTTTAACCGAACAAATAAGTGTATGTAATTGTCTCTCAATATTAATGAAGATTAATTTATTCAATTTGTCATATTGTGTCTTAATACATTTTTTATCTTTCCCGTAACAACATTTGTTCATTTATCAAAAAGAATGTTTTGTTTCAAATGTTCTGTTTTCAAACCTGTTCGGAAGAGGTTCCGGAGACGCATATCCGAAACAAGATAATAGGGTGCGGAACCGAAGATATATCTCTAGAATAAGCATGTCAGATTTTGAATGGTCCACAATTGTCTACAATTTCTATAAATTAAGGTGTCATTGTTTCTTATTTCACACAAACTAAAAATATCTCAAATATCACAAATAAACATCAACTGGTATTTCGCAAATGTTTTCTTCTCCAACGGAACTTTCGAACGAAACTTTAAGCTCATCGAGCACACATCTCTTGCAGATATTATTTACAAAATCCATTATCTCCTACCTTACAAAGCCAATCGAATAATTATGAAGCTCAAGTACCGTTCACTGTCGATTGACAACAGAGAAAAAAATTAAATTCAAACAACTTTGAATTCAAGACGGATGAAGATGTAAGGGCTATGTGGAATACATTTTTACGTTTCAAAACAAAAGTTATGCCCGATTCTTAGGTCGATCAAAGATATTCTTAAGATGTTGAAATGTCCACCTGAAATATTAAAGTATAATGTCATATTTTATATTAAAGTCATCTATGTAATGCTTATTTTATGTTATGAATATTATTTTATTTTATTGTCAAATTACATGTTTTTAGTGTCTATTTCTTATTCTGGTGTGCAAACATTCCAAAAATGTAGGCGTTACTCATAATATCTGGTGTGCAAACATTCCAAAAATGTAGGCGTTACTCATAATAACCTACGTTGAATATGTTTTGGATGCGTCTGAAGATGTATCTCCGAAAATCAGAAGACATTTTCGTATTTTTGTGTGGTGCATAAAAAAAATATATAAGATGCATTAAAAAAAAACCTATGTTAATTAGTGGGTCTTAACTCTTTCAAGGATATGTAACATCGAGTATAATTTGAAATTGATTCTACGGTAACATCACTCCCCTCAAAGTCGCTAGATACATACCATAATGATCACACGCACTCTCAAGGTTCTCTCTATCAGAAAATAGCAAACAACACATAGATTAGATGTAGTGCTTCATCAACCGGAGAAAATTCTCAGGTTTATCTCCAAGTTGGTGCACCCCAATAACTCGAGAAAAACACTTTAAAAGCAATTCAATGCACTTTGTGAAACAAATAGTTTACTGAATAGATAACAAAAATCTCCAGAAAAAGACAACGTAGCAACCTCAGGGAGATGTATGATGAATGCTTACGATTATCATATCGTTGTTGAAATTGAAAAGGTCTCAATGAGAAAGAAAAGTGTTATTTTTCAAGATAAAATAAGTTTAATTGACTAAAATACTTACATTAAAAGAGTAATTAAAATGCACAAAAATATAAGTATTGCCTAGTAAAAACTTATTACAAAAATCATGATTACATTGAACTTTTATTGTTTATATATTAATAACAAGGTTACGAACTCTCCTTTAAAATCTTGCAAAATTGAAACTAAAAAACTTACCAATGAATTACCAGTGGTCACCATACCAAAGAGCCAAGAAAACAAAGAGAACTTACGAACATCAGAGCAACACAACTTTTGGTGGTGGTGATGTGGGGGCATAAAGCACGTAGGGGGTATGTATGTGGTAATATGCAGTCATGCTAACAACTCAATCATATAACTAATCTTCTTTAAAATTATGTATGCATGCATCAATCCAGAAAAGTTCATGCATTTTGTGGGGATCAAAGATAGCATGACTCAACTTGAGGATTGCAACTCCTCTTTACATAGTTGAAATTGCCCGACTCATTTCTCATCAAGAGTAAGCCCAAGAACTTATACGCTTGAAATATAACAGTAGCCAGCTGAGCATATATGCTAATATCATCTGTTATCAGCTTGACATAGCCTAGCTCGCCCAGGATTTAGAAGTGATTCTGACATTGTCCAGCCCTGCAAGTAAATAGATTTATAATTTATATGTACTATTCATTTGGAATGATCAATTAGATATATACAGTAACAAAAAATTTGTTTATATCCCAGCAGCAACCCCTCAAATGTTAATTATTTACAATAAACAATATGATTGGTAACTTAAAACAGAACGAAATAACTAAGTTGAAATCTCACTTCTTGAAAATGGGAAAGAGTTTGAAGATCAATCTCTTAAAAACTATCTTCACTGCAACTACAACAACAAACTCCAAAATGAAGATGGGCATAAACCAATCCTTGATAGAGGATTTTTCAAATCCAGTGCCGTGTCTACCCAAGGTATACTCTTACCAAGTAGGGCGTCATGCAACAAGCCCGCAAAGGATAGGAATCTGGTATTTGATTAAGAAGAATAGGAAAGACATTCTCTGATTGCAGCATTGCAAACCTTTCTAGTGTGTTTTGTTCACTCGCAGTCACATTCTTTCAGAAAACTTCTCGTCAAATCACCCATCCTAGAACTGCTCCAAGCCAAGCTCCTTTGGAGCTCCAAAGATGTGGGCTCACGAAAAGATGTTTCTAGTGTGTTTTGCTCACTCGCAGTCATATTCTTTTGGAAAACTTCTCGTCAAATCACCCATCCTAGAACTGTTCCAAGCCAAGCTCCTTTGGAGCTCCAAAGATGTGGGCTCAAGAAAAGATGTTTCTTTTTATAGGTAGTATTAAGCAGTTCTTTTAACATATGTTTGCAAGTTGGTTTTTGGAGGATTTTGGAAGGGAAGATTTGAAAGGTTGTGTCTATACTCTGATATATATTTAAAAATATTAAAAAATTATATGTGCACATAATATCATGTTTTTTTAATTTTTTTAAATATCAAATACTTATTAAAATATTGATGTAGCTTTTCAAAGTCCTCTCTTCCAAAACCTTCCAAAAATCAGCTCGCAGACAAATGCTTAAACTTTCCTAAACTATACTCTCATTTCTACACAAGCTCGTGAATTCTTTGGTTCTAATGTGAATTTGGTTCGACGAAGTTTTCCTTCGTCTAGAAGCCTGACAGATTCCTTTCCTTGTCTGAGCTTCATCTTTTGCATTGGTTTATCATTTATCCCTTCAGCCCCAGATGTCATACACTTATATTCTACTACTACACTCTCCTAAGTATTCAATTTAGAGAAGTTGAAATTGTTAGGGTGGTTCAAAGGGTTGAAACTGGCTCATCAAACTCCCAACAGTGGGATTGTGGTGGAAGGACCCTAGTTTTTAAATATTCTACAAGGAGAGTTTTTAGAAGAATTGCCATGGAACTCACCCATTTCAAACGGTTCAAGTAAAATGGGACAGAACTCAGCAATTGCCTGTATAACCTTTTACTGGTTGAGTAGTGAAGACAGACTATGCTTGATCCTGATCCCATATCTGATATTCAAGCTAAGCATCAGTTGCATCTAGGTTAGAGAAGTAGAAGCAGTCCAAGTCTATTGCCATTCTTGTTTTTAAAATCTGCTGCCAAGGTCATCCAAGGTAATTCTCCTAAAACATCCCTAGATAATTTCACTCTCTTCTATTCTATTATCTATAACTCATTATCTTTTCCTAAATCTCTTACTTTACCCTATTTCCATAGTGGTCCTACAGGTTACATCCACTAATTTCACTCTCGACATATAATATGATGTAGAGTAAACAAGTTTGTCTTGCTCCATTACCTGTTCGTGGACTTTATTTTTGAAAAGCCAGTAAGCACTTGTGACAACTTTGCAGGAATCAGCAACACAAGCCTCGAGATCAGCAACTGAGAGCATCACATTTAAATTAAGATCCTCACTTTGTTTCCAAGATGAGACCTTACTTTTATTCAACGATTTTATGAAACTCGAGAGTACGTGAGCCTGAAAAATAAGATTACTAATATTTTATATACTTCTCAAAATAAGAACTCCCCAAATGTGCTATAAAATTGCAAGACAAATATATATATCTCACATGAAATGCTGCTTTTAGAATGTCGTCTGACTTTGCCTGATCCTTGAGCACAGCATGAACCTTAGATTTTGAAGGATTATAAGTCACAATGTACCTCTCCTTCTGCAATCAATTAAAAAAACCGTAAGAATGTATCATACAGAAATGCCGATCGAAGTAATAAATCTCCGGGATAGTTAAAAATTATTTCACTCTCAGTAAAGGACATACATCAAACAGGGGCTCTATGGCAACATAAGCACTGGGGTCTTGGAATGCGTCCTTGATTCTTGATCCTACACAGTCAATTATAAATAAAATTTTAGTTTTAGTTATTCAGAATAAAAAAATCGGTTTAATTATTCAGACAAAATGGCTGTGGATTTGACGAGTAAAATTATTTCAGTCCGTTGATATACCAAGGACAACAGGTTTATCTTTCCATGGAAAACTGAATATGTCCTCGTTCAAGTTGCCCTCCCGCAAAGTTGGAACTTGTCCTGAAATAGATTAGTTCAGTTAAAATAGGAATGAGGCATTTAGTGGAATAGTATATCTGAGGGCTCTAGTGCTTTTAGTTATTAAAACGACTATGCAAATGTGAACAGACTGCTCAACAAGAACAGAACAGATTAACTATTTCATGTCAACAAAAAAAACAATATGCTTCTCTCTCTTAATTGTGTTAGGAGGATGTTAGTTCAACTACAGCAGTGTTATGATACCTGTCTTGAGGAAGGACTCTACCGCCACACTGAATCTTGCGGAGTTAAGTGTGTGCAAAACCACAGATTTTACCTATTAATACAATAAGCATTAGTGACAAAAGCACTGAATCGGATGTACAGTTACTAAGCATCATCATTAGAAATACAAAATTAAACCTCTTGATAAGAGCTAAGGATATATCCACATGAAAGAAGGGAAAAGGTGGCAATAAGAGATGGATTCCTTTTGGCAATCATTATGCTAAACCCAGTACCTAACTGCAAATTGCAAAAGAGATTCAGTATTTGATTTCATCAAAAGAGGCACAAAAAAAACAAAGTTACCGTCGTATACAAGATTCCAAAAGTATTTAAAAATAAAATTACGAGCTTATATATAAAATTGATTAAATGGCATACTGCCATAATATAATATTGACTGGAAGCTGTTTATACTGCTCAACTCGCTACCATACATCACAACAATTTTATAGGTTTAAATGGATGCTACTTTTAGATGACTATACAATATTATGGCATACTATGCCATAATATAATATTGACTGGAAATTGTTTATAATACTCAATTCGCTACCATACAATACATCACAGTAATGCTTTAGTAATTTTCTGGTCTTCTATCATAAGTTGAAGTTGGGCTTGAGTAAGTGAGTCTAATTTCAATTTCCAGTTTTTAGCAATGGGTTCAGTAGAATATAATAAGTATCAATCCTTCCAAGATTGGGATTGTATTCTCAATCAAGTTATAATGAGGTGACAAGTAAAAATTAACTAGTTGCAATAATTTCTTGAAAGGATACAGTTTCATGATTATACAGTGAAATTGCTTTGGGGCTGTGTAATGCAGCCAAAACAAGCATTTATTTCCCAGGAAATCGAGGTACGACATTATCATTATAAATACTAGCGTCCAGACGGGCACTCCCGTGCTCGTCTGTCCGCTTTTTTAATGAACACATGTGAAATTATATACGATATTTTTTTATTTAATGTTAATTTTGAATGGAAGTTATGTGAAAGATAATAATTGTGGTTTCAATAAAAGTTATTATTTAAGTTACCTAAGGGAAAAATTGGTAGAAAAATTGGCTACACCAAAACCAAATTTTGCCTTTATACATTCAGAACCAGTAATGCTTTAGTAATTTTCTGGTCTTCTATCATAAGTTGAAGTTGGGCTTGAGTAAGTGAGTCTAATTTCAATTTCCAGTTTTTACCAATGGGTTCAGTAGAATATAATAACTATCAATCCTTCCAAGATTGGGATTCTATTCTCAATCAAGTTATAATGAGGTGACAAGTAAAAATTAACTAGTTGCAATAATTTCTTGAAAGGATACAGTTTCATGATTATACAGTGAAATTGCTTAGAGGTACGACATTATCATCATAAATACTAGCGTCCAAATGGGCACTCTCGTGCTCGTCTGTCCGCTTTTTTAATGAACACACGTGAAAATATATACGATATTTTTTTATTTAATGTTAATTTTGAATGGAAGTTATGTAGGAAGTTATGTGAAAGATAATAATTGTGGTTTCAATAAAAGTTATTATATAAGTTACCTAAGGGTAAAATTGGTAGAAAAATTGGCTACACCAAAACCAAGTTTTGCCTTTATATATTGTTATATATAAACTAAAAATATGCAAATGCAACCGGACTTCTTGCTAACAAGTTTTTCTTATTTTAAAATAAAAAACATAGATTTGCAATCCATCATTCTTCTATCCTTAATCCACCTAAGAAAACATAATTTTGGCATATGAAACCCTGTTTCCCCTGCCGTCAAACATCATTTGAAGATTTTGGACCATTATTTTTGTATATTTTCCTTTAATAACATTGAATAATCAAAACAAAGTAATTACTCCAAAAATCTTGGTGTTCAAAGCATACAGTACCATTACAGACAAACAAATCAGCGCAAACATAAACATGTAGTTGATCAATTAGGTGAAGAGTAAAGGATTTGCCTGATTAACCAGGTTTTTTAGAAGTGAACTCAACTTCTATGGTTTTGGGTGTATATATTAGGTCTTAAAAACACACATTCTTAAAACTGGTGACATGCATCAGGGCTTTATACAACCTAACATAGTAATAGAGTTCTCCATTTCACAAGAGAAATGGAGAGGATCTCTACCTGTTTTCCTGTTAGATCATTGCCAGGAATAGGACCTGTTTGTTTAAGCTCTTAAAATAGTGACTTTTAAGGATGTGTAACAAAAGGTATTTGTTTTAAGAATTTTATTTATATAGAGCATAAGTTTTGAATAGCAATTATAAAAAACACTTCAATTTAAAAGGTAGTTATATCAGCTTTGTGCCCATTCGGGAATATCCGATAAAAAAAATAATAACTTCGGCTTTGTCCAAAAGCTACTCATAGTAGCTTTTCCCCGAATCAAAATTTTAAAGAAGGGTTTTTTTAATTCTATTTTTTTTAAAAGCTTAACATGCAAAGAAATATCAACTGATTTTTTTCAAAATCAAATAAGATGCCACCAAATTTTACCAACACTACATTCAATAATAATTGCTGAAGTTCATAAACATACCAGGTCTGCAATATTGCCAACACATTCTCCTTTCGCAGTGACATCCCCTATGTTTTCTCCTTTAGCAAAGGCTTTATAAATTGGTGTCCTAGTTGATGTTGATGTTACAGCAGCAACATTCTAAGACGATAAATAAACTAGTCAGCCTGGAGAACTGACATGAAAACGAATTGCTCATGACAACCAACTAAAATTATCAAACCTTGAGAACATTAGCGGCACAAGCCAAAGGAAGAAATAGATGCGGTGCTGCAGCAGTTGCTAGTTCCACCCCAGCACCCAACTCCATTAGAAGATCACCGGCAAACCGCAGCTGCAACATAACAAATTACATAGATCAGATTCTGGGATAGCTCTGAATTGAATTATCAAATTGAATTAACAAATTACATAGTATATTAATCACTACCTGTTTGAGATCATAATCAAACTTTTTTCCTTGCCGGGCAAAAAGCATCTTTCCCACACGACCAGCTCCATCCTACATATAGTATTCACGTTCACATTCACTTCCATATAAATGGTACAAAAAGACAATAGAACATTCCTATGCAATCAGATGCAACCAAATAAGATCAGAGGAGAGAATAAGCAGTAGATCTTCATAACGAGTATTTTAGTCATTAACCGTAGATATAATATTCACAAGATTAACCTTGAGAATCCAGTTGATTGCAACAGCCCCGGGAGTGGCTCTGTTTCTAGAGACACCAACTGAACTCAAAAGGGTTTGAGTAGTGAAAACACCCATAGCTCCACCAAAAAAGTGCTGAAATAAAAATCAATTATTATGATTAAAAATGAGTAGAGTATAAAGTAAATAATTAGCAATCTGTAGCGAAAATTGAAAAGATGAATTATAACCTTGAGAGCCCTCCAAGTCATGTAAGGAACATACGAAGGCGTAACACTATCCGGAAAACCCTCAGGAACGACATAGGATCTAACAAACGCCATCAATTCATCAAGAGGAGGCTTAGGGGTTTGTAAACTGAGAGAACGAAACGAATTAGTCTTGAATTGGCCGGAGGCATCGGTATCGGCGACGTACTTCCATCTGCGGCCATCGATTTCCTCGCAGCAGATGAATCTGACGGTGGATGTTGAAGTGGATTCAAGCGGCGGCGATATCGTGGTGGTGTCGAGGAGAGGCGTGGATGCTAATTCGGCACTGATACGCAGCGTTTCGCGAATGAGAATATCCTGAGAAGAAGGAGAAGCTATGTTGGGAGTCTGCTTCTTCATATTCAAAGAATTGGGAGTGATAGCCATGAGATGAGATGAGATGAGATATTAATTTGAAATAGAGAGCATAGGTTTCATCGAAAGAGAAGAAAAGTTGAAAAGGGATTAAATTATAAATATAAAAAGATGGCGAAGAGAATGAAGAAGAAGAAGAAGAAACTTGTGAGTTCGCTTTCAGTCACAGAGTCACACACGAGTATTCTCTCTCTCTCTCATCCAGTGAGTCCACTACGGACGGTGTGAACACATTCCACCATCTCTAACTCCTTTTCATTACTTATTACTCTAACCCCACCCCTCACTCTTTTTCTTTTACAAACTCTACCCCCTTACTTTTTGCTAACAAATCCGTGTCTTGTTAGGTAAATTAAACGTGTAATTTGGCGGAATATTGGTCCATATATTTTAAATTAAATGTGTAATTTGGCGGAAAATTCGTCTTTGACCGTGTAAAAATATTTTACAATATAATTTTCTTTTTATGAGATTAATTATTATACTGTGTCAGTGTAAAAAGTTTTACACTATCGGTTCATCACCATCACCCGTTTGTATTACTTTATAGATTTTTAAAATAAAAGTTAAACTTTTTTTAATATCTAACATCTATAATTAACTGATGGCCTTTTACACTGACAATGTATTTCAATTAATCTCTTTTTTTATTATTTTTTACCCTTCATTTTATCTAAATTTAATTTAAACTAATAATAATGTTCAAATTATCTTAATCATATTATTTTTTAAATGTATGTATTCAAAATATTTATATCATCGTTTTGCAATTATCAATTAGAAACGAGCTTCATTAAAATAGTTTTTTTTTAATTGAGTATCTATTTCTTTTATTTCCTTCGTGTTGTTTTTTAGTTATCGTTTTTAAATTTATTTTTCAATAATATTTTATTTCATGTATATATTAGTAAATCTATGTTTTAAGAATTATTTTATATGACTTTGCTCTTTTATTTCATGTCTATGCAAGTTGTGTCTATGAAAGTCCTAACTATGCAAGTTGTGTTTATGAAAGTTCTAATTTTAAGTTCAACGAATTGAGTTATTGTTCACCCATATGATAAAGAAATTCAAAAAGTTAAGATTTGTTAATGATAAGGTTTAGTAATTTGAAATTTTTACAAAAATAATCTATTTTTTTAAGAAAATTTCCAAAATATCCTTGATTTCAAAAAAAATCTCAAACTACCCCATTTTTAGGAGGAGTCGTCAATTGAATTGGAGACTCCTCTTAAAAATTGAATGGAGGCGCCAATTGGATTGGTTATGGCAGGTGCCCTAGCCAATCCAATTGGCGCCCCTGTGTAGGACTTAAGATGAGACGCCAATTCAATTGGAGCCTCAGTGTAAAATGCATTTTTTGTGTTATAAATAGATGCGTTGTGTGAGTAATTGTTCAACATCTCAAATAATCATTTGGCAATCATGTTTGGTGTTCGTCGCCGATACGGAAAGGTGATTTATGCGAGAGAGACAAATCTCAGATGATGATGTTGCTCTGGAACATCACTACGTTCGATCAACTGAAGATGGAGTTGGTTTGTTGGTTAGATGGGGAAATACCAGAAGGGGAAAATTATAAGTATTAAGAGACTTGATAGTATCTTTGGTTGGGTGCGAATGAAGACTGATAAGGATGCTAGGGAAATGATGTTCGGTCAAGACAACATCAATTTGATTGTTGTAATCAGTTAGAAATATTTCTGTTTTCAGATAGCTTATTTTATACTGATGTTTGTTGTGAACCTCGTTGTAACAAAAACTTAACGATATATAATGATTGAAGGTTACAGAAATACAATGTTACAAAAAGCTTAAGACCTGGATGATGCTCCTCGATTGGGACAGTTGTTCTTGTTGTGTCCTGGTTGACGACAGATACTACATAATCTTATCATTTTATCTGTGGAATCCATCTCTGTTCTGATACGTGTGTTGTTTGGCCTTTCTTTTTTCTTTCTACGCATCTCGACATTGTGTCAAACAATATCACCTTCATATGGAGGCCAGTAATCCTCCATTGGTAGTACCGAGAAGCTTTGATTATATACATTCATGACGGTGTCGGCCTTGTACACATCAAATGAATGGTTGTAAGCATTTTGACGGGTATAAGCGCATGCTGCAATGACATGGGAGCAAGGTATGCGGAAGGCCTGGAATTTTCCACAATCGCACCAACTTCTGTTTAGTCTAACAGCGTATGCTAAATTTGGTCTCCCCTCGTTGTGGTCCATTGTTTCCTGGACGCTGAAATTTTGCCTATGACGGTCAAAGACTGTTATAGCGTGTATGCTAGCTTTGATGCTCTCCTCTTTCATGACCTTCATGCAACACTCACTGAATACTTGTCCGGACATTAACACTGCATTCCATCTTTCACCTTTGGTTGCGAACGTAAAAGTCAACCTATAATAGGTTGATCTTACCAAGGTGGTTATCGGCAGATTTCGAATTCCTTTGAATACCCCGTTCATGCATTCCACAAGGTTTGTTGTCATGTGGTCCCATCGACAACCTCTGTCAAATGCCCTTGTCCACTGCTCTACTGGTATGTTATTTAGCCATCTCATGCGTCTTCATTAGACAGTCTAATTTCATCACGATAATATTGAAATGACGGTTGAGTTAGAGCATACCCAACATTCACCACCTTCTTGCGAAGATTCTTATCTTTTATAGCACGCATGAAGTTTTGTGCAATGTGTTTGATGCAATAGACATGGATAGAAGGAGGATCATGTCATCCGTTGTCATGGTTGTTATAGGCACTCTCAATGGCAGCATGTCTGTCAGAAATCAAATAGAGATTGGCTTGTGGAGCCACATGCGTTCTGAGATGTCGAAGAAAGAAACCCCATTCACCAGTCGTTTCACCTTCAACAAGAGCAAAGGCAATGGGAAAGACATTGTTGTTGCCGTCTTATGCAACCGCCATGAGCAAAGTACCCTTGTATTTTCCGTATAACCAAGTGCCATCAGTTTGAATAATAGGTTTGCAGAATGCGAAACCTTTGATGCACAGGTCAAATGCCCAAAAGAGACGATGAAAGATTCTATTACCTGTAGCACAGGTTCCGTCTGGCATCATCGCTGGCAATGTCTCCATAATTGCCATAGTTCTTGGGACATATGTTTTTAGTGCCCATAAAAACTGTGGCAATTCCTTGTACCGTGACATTAGAAGACGTTTACATGCTTTTGGGATTGCCCGTTGAAGGTAAGTTTGTTAATGGTAAAACCAACTATGCGAATTCAATTTGCATGGATCTCTTGGAGACTGATTTGTTAGATGATAACGCAAGAGGTCAAGGTATACTACTTTCACGCCTTAAGTTGTACTATAATAGTTTATACTTAGATGAGCATTCTACCGAAGATGCTCGAATAATAAAAACTAGGTGTTACATTATGTTGTTAATTGGCTCATTTTTATTTCCCGAAGGTAGTGGTTCTAGCATGCATATCATGTATTTACCTTTACTTATACATGTAGATAGAATAGGAAGTTATAATTGGGGATCTGCTTGTCTAGCCTATCTCTATAGCTCCTTGTGTAAAAACTCACACAAAGACACATCTACATTTTCTGGATGTGATGTTTTGCTACAAGCATGGGGTTGGTCAAGACTACCGTCCCTAGCACCCGTCAACAACAACCCTTTCACATTTTCGTATGCACAAAAGTAAGTTGTTTAAATTGCTATATCTTTACTTACTTATTTAAAGATTAATATTTCTAACTAATATTTTTTGATTTTTTGGTGTAGATGGTCTGCACGTGGTATGAGTTACAACAGATGTCCAAGACATTGTATTACTCAGTATCGCAACCTATTGGATCACCTTCGACCGACAGACGTAAGGAAAATAACTTAATTATTTCGTTATATTTTGTTAACTTCTTCTACCTTGACTATAATCCAATCTTCTTTTACATTTCAGTTCATTTGGCGTCCATACCTTAATTTGGATCATGACCATCAAGTCAACATTGAACACGTGGCCGTATGGACTGCATGCACACCGATAATACGGTTCACAATTGTGGAGATGCACAATAGTGATCGTGTGAAGCTGCAGTTCGATATGCCCCAAAATATCCCAGATCCCCCAGCTAGCTTAGGAGAATGGCATCTGCGCAAAGTTAACGACCAATGGAACTTCGATCCATGGTAAAGCTTCGCAAGATCGGGGTGTCGCAAATGGAAGCACTGTCATGACCATGTCTTAACTGACGCAGTCATGCCAACTGAAGAAAAACCAAGTCGTACTTATATGGCTTGGTACAGATCGCTTGGTTTTCAGTTCATCGTCGAGGATATGTACTTGTACGACCCACGCCAGATGACTTATACACCTGACACCTCAATATCAAACCCCCAACAACAGTGTTAGACCGGATACACACAACCCCCTGTCCGTCAAACGTTCCGTTCAACGAACACACAAACATATAACCAAAACATTTCATACACCCAACCCCAATACCAATAGCATACCCCATACCACCACCAACAAATTGACCATCAACCTGAGACTCAACATCGCTTCGCACCCACCCCATCACCCTACCAAAGTCGCCTAAGCCAAAACACCCAACGATCATTCAACACCAACCGCCCATCCTCCTACTGTAGCCAAGAAGTCCAAACCTCATAAAACCAAAACATCCAACAACCCTATCTCTACCAAACACCCCAACAACCTTTCCAACCTTTCCTCGACGCATTATTCACACCCATGTCTCCCTTCAACCGTCTCGGTCGCCCATCAATGAGTCAACCACTTCCCAATTTCTCTGGCATGGGTCATGAGCTCAGCTACGGCGGTACACCATCGATGCATACTGAAGACTATGTCGACTTGTCTGACTACCTCAACAGACTTTCTCCTGTAGTTGGTAGTGACGCTCTTAGCCCCTCAGATGCTCAAACACCGGTACCGAATCATCAACGTGGGTTAGGGCCACGGGTTAGGGTAGCTAGAGGACATAGGACCGGAGGTCGGTTAGGTGATCCTGGTCATCACCATTAGGTTTCTTTGTGTAAACGGCAAATTTTATTAATATCAATTGGTCCTATATCAAATTTATCTATCACGTATACCATTTACCAAAAAAAGATGCATTTTACACTGAGGCTCCAATTGAATTGGCGCCTCCTCTTAAGTCCTACACAGGGGCGCTAATTGGATTGACTAGGGCACCTGCCCTAGCCAATCCAATTGACGCCTCCATTCAATTTTTAATAGGAGTCTCCAATTCAATTGGCGACTCCTCCTAAAAGTGGGGTAGTGTGGAATTTTTTTTAAAACCAGGGGTATTTTGGGAATTTCCTTGAAAAAGTGGATTATTTTTATAAAAAATTCAAGTAATTTTATTTCCTAAACAATGGTATCATTTTTTTTTTAAATATGAATCAATAAATCACAGTCTTGCGCCTCTGTTCCTAAATTTTTTTATCAAAAATTTATAAAATAGTTTACATAAAAAAAATATAAATACATAAAAGTAATGTTTGAAATTGTAATATTTCAAATATATCCTTAAATGCTCAAATAGAGTAATCGATGAACTCAAAAAAATAAATTATTATTAAAAAAGACCTACCATTATTAATAAGTAAAAGATGAGATATTTTGATAATATTAATAATTAATCAATTGATATTAAAAGATAAAATATCAATTGAGATATTTTATATTCCTACCTAATATCATAATATATATATATATATATATATATATATATATATATATATATATATATATATATATATATATATATTAGTTATATGTTATATATTTATTTGTATGGTGGAAAAGATAATTGAGGAATATATGTGGATAGGAAAGAAGGAAAGCGTGAAGAAGAGAAAGAGAAAGAGGGGTAAGGAGGGGGAGGAGGAGGAGGAGGAGGACTTCCATGAATACATGATTTACTCTTAATTTCTATGTTGGTTGTATTCTTGTGATTGAATGTTGTTTTTGTTATTTTGCTTATGAACATAATGAGCTCGAGAAAACAAGGAATATATATGATGTCTACCATGGTGTGTTGGTTGTGAAGTTGGTGGAATTGCCTTTTAGAATGAAATAAAACTTATGCAGGTTAGAAAAATTGGATTTTTATGTGAAAAATATTTGTATAGGTCGACGCATACAAGTTTAGGTCGACCTATGGAAGTTTTTCTTCAGTATAGGTCGACACATAGCTTGCTTAGGTCGACATATAGAAGATTTTTCTTCAGTATAGGTCGACATATAGTTTGCTTAGATCGACCTATATAAGATTTTCTTCAGTATAGGCTGACACATAACGTTATAGGTTGACACCCACGCCTCAATATTGAAGCTTGTAGCCACTGTCTTATGTGTCGCCTCTTATAGGTCGACCTAAGACCTTTATAGATCAACATATTGCTTCGATAGGTCGACCTATTAACTTAATTCTTTAAAAAATGAAAATGCACCACCAATGGGAATTGAACATGGGACCTCCTTACTATGGTGTATGTCTTACCACTAAGTCAAGGCTTTTGTTGTTGAATACTTGTGAAATGAATAATTATTACCCTAAATCTGGATTAGGTTAGATTGATAGGTAATTTGAGTCTCGTAACTCCTTTTGACGCATGGTCAAATGCGTTGGAAAGTTATTCCAATGATCTATTAGATGATAAAATAAAAATATAATTTTATGTCAATGATTGATAGGAAAGTGATGATAAACTATTATGTATGCTATGAACTATTATGGATTGTTGATTGAATACCATGGTTCTTGTTTCCACCATAATTCAAGAACTGTGAATCTGACTGCTATGAGACTTAAAGCATTGGAAAGATAATCCAATGGGATATTACATGGTGATGAGAGACCATGAATTAACCAAGGATGCTTGGTAGGGGCTTGAAATGGTTTCATACCTTATGTGAACAACTTACATTTGATTTATGTTTGACTTGTTTGTGTCTTATGTAGGTTATGAATTATATCACGATGCATGCTTTATATTGTGGATTATTTTATGGTTTGTGTAATAACATGATCAAAAGTCTATGAAGGTGAGTGAGGAAACCTAAGATTATAACTAGGTAAATAAATTAGAAAGATAACTTAGGTTATGAAAATGACTTGGATGGCGATGCTTGGACGCGAAGTGCCTCGGTGTGTACCATGGACAAGTAGCCGCTAGAATTATAATTTAGTCACGAACTCAAATGCTTTGTATGGAACATGATTTATTGTTATGAGAATTTGTGGTTGTGAATCACCTAGTAATTATCTAATAATCACATTGCATTGATGAACTAATCATGTATTCGGAAACAACCCCATTACAGTGTCGTTCCAAAGTTTGAGACTTATGAAAAGTAAGAATTGGGATTTTTGCACAATTGCTTCGCATGTTTAACCAAATGGGTTAAAGTCCCATATGTTCAACCAAATGGGTTAGAGTCCCATAGAAGACATGGAAGCAACGATTCTTAGCTTGGGTATAAGTCCCATGGAAGAATTTGAAATCCACAAGAAAGTCGAAGTATGATACAAGGATTCGTGACCCGTGTCGACAATCCTAGATTTAGGGTTGGCCGAGGAAAGATTCCTTGGTAGGTTTCCAAATAATGATTGATTTGAGTTGGTAAACTCAAGTGTACATGTTTCCATACAATGTAAAATCCCTTAGTTGCTTAAGTCTTTATATTTTGAAGACTTGAGTTAGGAAATCGATTAGAACCCCTATAGAGCCAAGTGAATCCATAGGATGGGAGAATTCACTGAGATTATTATCTCACCCCAATATTGTTGTTGTTTTTCAGGTATTGTTTGCAGGTTATTTTATGCAAGATGAGTTATGCATTTATTTTTTAAGGGATGCTAATTATTGTGATCTTCCGCTACGAAATTGTGTACAATGAAGATATTGTACATGGTTCTTAGATTTTATTCTTAGGCTTTATTGTATAACATGTATCTTTGATGTATTTAGTTTGAACATGCGTATATAATGATGTCATTATGCATTTATGATTGTGTTAGTACCAAAAACTAACACTTGTATGATATTACTCTAGATATATATTATACGGGTTATTGCAGTTGGTATCAGAGCATATCGATTCGCGACCTAGCCTTGAAACATCATAAGTAAATCTCTTTTTACCTCATATGTGTGTCTAGCCAACGTGATTCTTAATATCACAGTATGTAGTATTGGGCCTGATCAACCTAATTATACGCGCATGGTAGGTAGGATCATGGTTAAGTGACAACGAGGACTCTGATGTTTTTGTGGAACTTGTGCTTTGAGTGTAGACTCAAGCCAAGAGTTAGAAAGTAAGGAGCACCAGTTAGATCAGTTGAAGTTTTTCTAGGAGTTGTGATTCGGGTAATATGGATTTGAAGAGTAGTGTATGGTCCAAGCAATCATGTAGTGTTAATGGAGTCGGGAAGTTGAGGATTCATATCAAATGAATTAATGGAGTTTTAAGAAATATATGAATCTACTAGTAGAACAAGATTGATTTACTGGTGTGGGATAAGTGTTGTAAGTAATTCCATATAGTGGGGGAGGAACGACGATTTTTGTTGCATGTATGTTATGAGGTCTGAAAGTGAGGTAGTATATCGGTGTTTCACCTTCTAAGGTCATTAGAGAATACTGGAAGAATGGGAGTATTTCAGAGAGTATGTACATAATGGTACCTTCCAAGTAGTTGAGAGCTTGAGAGATAAGGATGTTTAACATATTTGTAAGAATCTAAGACAGTGGAAAAGTGTAAGGGGAGGCATTATGGAAATATTGAGTTGCCCAAGAATCAATTGAAAGAGACTTGTATCAAAGAAAGAGCAAACACCATATAACAATGAAAGCTCTAATAGGATGGGTTAAAGGAGGTTTGTGTTGAGAGATAAGGCAAGTAATTTGGATTCAAGGAAATTATAGTAGAAGGGTTCTATTATTGGATTTATGGGGCTTACCTCAGAAAAGAGTAGACTTAGAGTTTGGGAGCAGTGTAAACCATGTATTACAACTATCGTAATGGAATGCACTTCATATAAGGGGATTATGGAGTCATAGGGATTTTTTTTATTGACGCTAAGATAAGGGCGTGGTCGTTGATGATCATTTGCATACGAAGAATTTTAGAGGATGGAGTGTAGTGGAGAAAGTTAAACCTTGGTATTAATAGAAGAATTTAATAGTAGCATTATGGTCACAAGTGTGTGTAATTGATTCCTTGTCTTAAGATGGATGCGAAGTAACACACTCTTTGTTGAGTAGTAAGTCTTGTGTTCTGAGAAGTCTGAGTCTGTAGTAAACAATGGGAGAAAAGCCAAGCTTGAGTATGAGAGCTAAGTGTATAACGTGAAATTGACTATGTCATATGAACTCATGAGGAGGCGATGAGGATTGTCCGTAGCAAGTTATTTAGATAAGTAACCCCGATATGATGAAGTGTGTAGATGGTATTGGTTTGGAGGAGAATTCCAGTCATAACTGTGGTAACGTTAAGGTTCATCTTAAGTGCATCTTCTTTGAATTGCAAGAATATGAGTGGATTATTGGAAGTCTGATTGTTATGTATCTTCCTAAGTAGTGTTTGGTGGGTTGATCACAAGTATGATGTTTATACCTTGTTGGAACTAAGGGTATCCTAAATCTCATTAGTGTATGATTGTGGATGTGTGGGGTTGAGAATGAAGCTGGAAGTTGTGGCAAGCCAAGTTCATAGTTTTGGAATTGGGATTTTTGAAAGTGTAATTGCATAGTTGATCATTTATAGAGATATCATAGAATTCGGATATTTTGGGAACCAACCTAGTGAATTGTACTTAGTGTGAGCAAGTCTTTGGTGTATCACTATTATGACTAATGAGAACCATAAGAGTGAAGCTAGAAAAGACTTATCAAGTGGTGATCTTGAGGAGGCCAATTTAGTATCTTACATATGTGTTAGTAAGGTGTAAAGTGATTAGTCCGAGTATGGCATTGGTTATATTCTCTCAGGTTCATGGCCTTAAATTTAGACCCCATGGAAGAGGTACCTGATAGGTGTAGTGATGTCTTACCCTTTTAGAAGGATTCATGAGTTGTTCTTCCAAGAAGGAACAGGAATCAAATATTCCTGAAGTTAAACATGTAACTCATACTGTATATTAGTAAGAGCGTGAGCTAAGATTATGGAAGATGGAACAGGATGATTGAGATGAGTGATTTTTGGATGGGAAGTGCAATGTTGTCTCCAAACGTGTGTAGTGTGGTTGGCTCTGTGAGTAGTATGGGAACTCACAACTACATTCAAGATTGCTTAAGGTTCATTTGAAGTGGTGTCTCGTTAATGACTTGAAGTTCCTCGATGGTGTTTGTCATACCCCAAAATTTGTCCTCCCATTTTCATTTTTCTTCTAACCTATGACTTGAGATTCATTTGCACTCATTCATGCCTCATTCACTCATGATTAACACTTGCTAATAATCATCATAGATTCAAAGTTGGTGGCTAACAAAGCTAGGTTTTTCTTGTAGATCAAGCCTTAGGGATGTGGCATGGCTCTTCATTTGGAACCATTGGGGTGAAACCCTATTTTCATGACCTTTGGGACCTTGATTCAACGATACCACATCATGGCATTCATTTGTGTCTTAAAACCCTAATTTTGGACTATGCTACTATGGGACCTTGTGATTTATATTTTGAGCATTGGTTTGATCATCTAAACCCTAATTGTGGGCCCATGTGTTAAGAGATTGACTGTGAAGCTTCATGCTTAGTTTGAAGACCTTGTTTGGGGGGTATGCATCATGAAACCCTAATCAAGGATGCCTGGTCTTGTGTGCCACTTTTGAGGTTGACTTGTGATCATGGAATTGACTGAAACCCTAGCTCATTGGGAAGAGGTTCTTGACCATCTTGTCATGCATTAAACTTTCCTTTTTGCATGATATTCATGCCCTCTTGTTTGGGATTCCATATGGTTAAAGGTTTGGTTATTACATCCATTTATGGGGTGTTTTCAAGATTTTGATTCATGGTCATTACTTCCATCCATATTGTATCGTCAACATCATTAGTCATTGATTCATGCTTTCATTTAGGCATTGGTCTTTGGTCATGCAAGTATACTTTATAGCTTTCATTGTCTTGATGGTTTGCCTTTTGATCTTTGGTCCATTCAAGTCCATTCAATCATGGTATGCATTCATTTTCATTTCCCATTCAAGTTGGTTTAGGTCTTAGTTCTTATACTTAGTTCATTGGATAATCAAGTTGACAGTCATTTTTATACAATACAATACAATATTCATTCCAATCAATACAAATCCATTCAAATGTCATTCCAATTCACAATTCCATCATTTCATTACAAAAATGTCCATTTCCATACAAAATTATATTTTGGCCAAAATATATTTTATAAATGACTTTTGGTTAATAGTTGAATTTTTTGTCAACCACTTGACCAAAGTCAACTGACCCTCCCTTGACTCCCTAAGACCTATTTACATTCATCTTGCCTTGTTTCATCACCAAAAACCTCGTTTCCTTGAATTTCTTCATGACCAAGCAACTTGGTCCATGCCTAAGTCAGACCACCAAATGGACCACCATTTAGACCATGTCCATGACCAGGTCAGACCAGCAAACATACCACCACATGAACTTACCTAAACCATTTTTCATTTTTTAACCATTAAACCAACCGTCCAATTTCCAATTACATAAACCATTAAAATTAAACAATTTCAAGCATCTGCATTAACCATTCAATTACACTTTACATTACAACATTCAAAATTCCATAATTACATAAACATACATCACCATTCATCAAGCCAAATTCAAATTCACTATTTCACTAATATTTCAACTTCAAAATACAATATTCACAATTCATATGCAATACATTAATGCACAAGTGAGCAACCCCAGTTCTATGACATGTACTTTGATACACTCCTCACTTTCCAAACTTTGATTCACAACAATTCCTAAACCTTCTCCAACATAGATTCTAAGCAACATGTCTAGGGCCCTGCTTCACTCAAAATGCCCATGTCCATTGCCCTACAAATTTCGACATGTCTATTGGCTTACAATTCATCCAAACAGCCCAAGCAGAACACATAGCAATTGAACTATTGCCCTGCAAACTGACCATAGCTCTGCATAATTGAACCTACAAGCCATTACCCTATGAGATTCATACCATGTACATTGCCCTATAAAACCACACAAGTCAAAACCAACTTAGTGAACCCTAAAAAATTCAACAGCAGACCATAACATAAAGTCCACAATAAGCTAACATATGTGCACATACATAATTAACACCCTGCTAACTGAATTCATAATAACAACTAGCTAAATTCACATTTGCAACTAAATCAATTTCACTCATATTCCTGCTAAAAGATTTTTGAATTTGTAACTAATCTAATGTGAATTTCAATTACATTTGGATTGCATTTCATAACAGAATCAGAATCACTCTTCATCTATAAATATTCTTCACTCATTCATCATCGAGATCATGCATTCATTTTTACGTTTCTAAAATTCTCGAGATTCACTTTTCATCTCAATCCTCTATTCACCCTCACAAAAAGCTCTCTCTTAGAAACTCCATTAAAGCTTCACCTCAAAGCTTCAATGGAGTTGAGCTAAGCCTTCACTTATTTCAATTCATCTCAGTTTAATCTCTATGTCACTTTGGTATCTCAGTTTGTAGAAAAATTTCAGAATAAGAAGAGAATCAAAGTGAGGATTTAGATCGAGATTCACTTGATTTAAGTGATTTCCACCGCGTCTTCATCTTCTCTGATTCAACCTTTACCGAACCAAATCTTTGTTTCGAAGGTAAAATTTCTTCTTTTCTACTTTCCATAATCTTGTTACCATTGTGTAGAGGATGCTATAGGGACTAATAACCATAAGGTTTGAGCATGGATCCATGAATGTTCATCATTTAATTTATCTTTGCATAGCCTAGGGTTCTTCGTGATTCCTCCTCTATTTGGAAATTAGAGCATTAATCTGTTGACTATGGATTTGGAATGAGCTCATTGTCACGGTCCAGGTGATGATCTTGGTTAGTGTTATGGTGTTCCACCGCCACTAGAGGCGACCTCCAACACGATGGATGGAGGTGGTTGATGACCTAAGTCTGCTATGAACTCATTTCATGGTTGCGCACATGTTTTCCTTTTTTGAAATTCCACTTACATTGATGTCAAGTCCACTTGCCCCATAAGTTTCATTATTGGGATCGTATTGGTTGGGCTTTGTGGAATTTGCTGAAACTACCACCACGTGGCTATTACACCTCTTTGTCTCTCAAGCAACTGGCTAATGGGCCCTAAATTGGGCCTTGTGCCTTCTTTGCTCCTATTGCCACCTCTTTTTTGCATATTAACCCCCTATTTATGAATTATTTTTTGGCATTTTATTCAACTTGTGTTCTTTATTTTATTTTTTTGCTATTTTCTCTCTAATGTTTGTTCTTGACTTAATGAAAAATTAATTATTAGAATGATTAGTTGTTAATATGATTTAGCTAATTAAGATTAATTGATTTAATTGATTCTTGATTGATTGTTGGAAAAATGAATAAAAATGTGATTAATGTTAGTTTTTAATTTAGGATTAGATGTTATTGCACATGAGAAACGTGTAAATTGCATGATGATCATTTATCACATTGTAATTTGATCTTAATTCTTTCATGTTTAGGATCTTAATTATTGATTTAGGATTTAATTGATTCGAATTAGTCTTATCCATTTAGGTTCAGTTAACCTTTTGTTCATTTGTTCCTCATGTAAATATTAATGTTGATTTCTTTGATTGATAACACCTTAACCATTGCATGTTCCCCTGGTTTAGGGTTGTGTAGAATCATCTGGTGCAATTTGACTGATTAACCCATCAAGTTATAGATAACTCAACTGATATTTTCCCATTGGTTGTGTCGATCAAGGTTTACTTTGATCAACCAAATCCTTTGCATTGTGCTCAATTCCCCAAGCCTATTTAAGTGATCAAAAGGCCCTTGATCACTTGATAGGGCAAGTCCCCTGTGTTCAAGTTGTACTGGACCTCAGGATCTCAAAACATCAAGATTCAAATTCGAGTTCAAGATTTCAAAGTCAGTACAAGGCATTCATATTGCAAACATATTAGACTTCAATTAAAGCACAACAAAGGTGTATCAACACTTGTCAATCTTGATTCAGGTTGTGTGCCCTGAGTCTTAAGCAACAAAGAATGATGAGAGAGAATTTTTCCTAACCTTTTCTAGAGTAACTTTACGTACGGGGAATATGCCCTAGCTATTCAAAGTATTTGCCTTTGTTCATAGACTTTATAACAATTTGAATCTAATGATTGTCAAGTCTTTTCTTCATAAACAATGTTGCATCACCAAGATCAGTTAGCAAAGGAGTATCAACACTTGTCAACCTTGATTCAAGTTGTGTGCCATGGGTCTTAAGCAACAAAGAATGATGAGAGGGAATTTTTACTACCCTTGTCTAGAGTACCTTTGCGTACGGGGTGTAGGCCCTAGCTATTCAAAGTATTTGCTTTCGTTCATAGACTTTAGTATAATTCGAATCAAATGATTGTCAAATCCTCTTATTCAAAGCAACACTTCATCATAAGGAGCACCAAGGAGAATCTTCTTCAGAAACCTGTATGTTATGACAAGGATTACACGATATGAGCCTTAGGCAACGGAGAATAATGAAATGGAATTTTTACTACCCTTGTCTTGAGTACCTTTGTGTACGGGGCGTAACCCCTAACTATTCAAAGTATTCTCCTTTTCTCATAGACTTTAGTGCAATTCAAATCCATTAATTAACAAGTCTTCTCCATACAATCATCTAAACTATTCAAGGCTATTCAAGCCATTTCGTTCTTCCAACCTACTTTTATGTCCCTTTCAGTTTAAACACTATCTTCAATTACATTTGTTGGTTCAAACACCAATGCATTGCTTTTAGTTCAAATAATATCTTCAGACACCTTCCTCAGGTTTAAACACCATTTCTTCAATATACATACCATCGTCAATTACTTTCTTCAGGTTTAAACACTACCCTTTTAGTTTAAAACTATCTTTAACTACCTTTGTTGATTTAAACACCATTGCATTGCTTTAGTTTGAATAATTATGTCTAGTTTAGACATCATTGCCCTTGATTTGGTTGAGAACCATTACCATTGCATTGACATTCACCCTTTTTCGGTTTAGACACCAACCTTCCGATTTAAACATCACTTTTCAGGTTTAAACACCATTACCTTGGTTAAACACCATTTTCAGGTTCAAACACCATGATTTGGTTCAAACACCAACCATTCGGTTTAGACACCACTTTTGACCCATATTTTGGTTTAAACATTGTTTCCTTGGTTCAAACACCATATTCATACAACCACTGGGTTAAAACACTACATTCATATTACTTTTTGGTTCAAACACCATAATCCAATCACTATCTGGTTTAAACACCACATCAAATAAATTTCCATTATACTTCAAGTTCTTCTTTTGGTTTGAACACCATTATCCGATTCAAACACCACAAACACCAACTCTATCCAGTTTTACTTTCTTTGTCCATCCTAGTTCCATGAACTACAAAGCTCTAACTTTCTCATTGCACGGTTAGAATACGAAGGCACGAGGATGCGAATCCTTAGAGAGCACCTTCCTTTACCTTCACATTTCATTATATCATTCTTCTTTCATCTCCCACCATTAGTTATATGAACTACGGAGCTCTGAATTTTTTATTGCACTATAAAGATACGTAGGTGTCGCACCTCGAAAAATGGGGATACGACTTTAAGCGAAGCGCGATCGCACGCTCGCAATGATGGACTGAACAGAGTCGCCACCGAACTTTATTTATTCCTAAAAAGGAAAGGGGAAATATCGATAAAACCCAAGACAAAACGACAATGATTATGGTCGTCACAACCGATATCAGGGTTCGGGAGTCGATTACGCAAGAGGAAGGTATTAGCACCCCTCACGTCCGTTGTATTCAACGGGAACCGTTTAGTTAGTTTTGTTTTGAATGTTAGCTTATGTTAGTCTTCTCAAGTTATAATGAGGGAGAGAATGAATAGAATCAAAAGAAAAGAGAATATGTTTTTGGATTTTTGACGAAGGATTAAACCTAAGTTTTTTTATTAGTGGGCCTGACAAGATTTACAAATCCTGCTCCTACGTATCTCAAAAGAGAAATCAAGGCTTACGTAGTTCTGGGTAGAAAAATATTTGTTTGTTGGTCGATTTTAGCGAAAGCTATATTGTATTAATCGACGAAAACATTGTTTTACCCAAAACAGATGAGGAGCGGACGTACACCACACATCGAACGGATTTATAAATCTACATTCGGAAAAGCGTCACTTATCTCGACTCAACAATCGTGGGTGAAACATTGTTTTGTATCACTTAAGACAAGATACCTTTCGTTTAGGAAAATGTTTTTCTAGTTGCACGACGGCGAGAAAAGAGTTTGATGTGTTGGATGTATTTTATAGGTGAATGATGAGAACTTGGATGAGCGAGATATCCATCTCGAATCCTAGTCTTAGGAGTGCACAATATACACCATGTTTCATTTCCATCTTTATTGGCAAAAGTGTTTAATAAAGATTAAGTATTTTCAGGTTTAATTGAGAAAGGGTTTGAAGAAACCGCATTGACAATTTTAGACGATGGCGAGAGCTAAGATAGACAAGGCATCCACCTTGAATCTTAATCTCAGGAGTGCACGGTATACACCATGTTCCACTTCCATCTTTATTGAAAAAGTGTTAAGGTAGGAATTAAGTATTTTCAAAAGACGAATGTTTGATGAGAACGAGACATGAGCCTCGGGATCGATAACTCAGGGTTCCACCGGAATGCTAGATTTCCAATGGTCCTTTTTCATTCGAATCATTTAAGAAAACTATTTAATGGACAACAACCACTTGATAAGAATCAGATGTTCAAAGGGTTATGCCAGAATGTTTGATCCCAACGGCCTTTATTTTGTCCAAGTTAATTATCGAGTGTTTAAGAATGAAGAAAAAAGAATGAACGATTAATCCAAAACCTGAGGCTCAGGACGAATTATTCGAGGGTTCCCACCGGAATGCAAGATTCGAATGGTCCTCTTCTTTCGTGTTTAAAAAAAGAATTTAATCGGGTTGTAAAGATAGTTTAAAATAAATCTATGTTATAGGGATAGAATTAATTCTACAATTTTATATGTATATCGAATTAATTTTATATATAATCGAGTTCCCACCAGAATGCTAGATTCTAATGGGAGGAAATGGAATTAAATGTCGAAACTATGGAAAGTTAGTGAAATTTAAATTGAAAATTTAGCGAATTTGAAAGTGATTATTTATATGTGTAAAAGTATGAACACGGGTACCAATACCCTAACTAAATTAACTAACACACAAAAATCGACTAATCGAATAAAAAACAATATCGGAAGTTCAACCATTAATTAAATCTAAAAGGTGAACATTTAAAAATCCAAACAAATAAATAACGATTAAATTAAATTGATAAAAATATAAAAGTAAAATAAATAGCAAGAAATTATGAAAAAATTAAATGAAATAGTAAGCATAAAAACAAATATGGAGATATGCTACTCCCAAGTATCGAACTCACCCCATTAAAAAAATGAAACTACTCTCTCTCCACTAAGCCACTCATGGTTATTTATCACTTCAGTAACAACTTGGATATATAAACCATAATAGATTAAAATATAAATTAAAATAAAAAAATTCAAATGAGGTGGTCTGTTAATGGACAATTAATTGAAACAACGGAAGAATTCCAAACGTAACCCTAGCCGCCTGGCTGTTGGGTTGAAAATAACTATGCATTAATACTAGCACACGAAAATTAATAAAGATTAGTGCCAAGAAAAACCAAAAGGTAGGTGGATTTTAATTAGGTTTTAAATACTATTTCTTAAAAATAAATAAAAGAAAACTGAAACAGAGATACGTGAAAACATCACAAGCTCATTCGTCTTCTTCACGAAGACTCATTCTCGTTCCCTTAGCCTCTCTCGTCTTCAATCAATCTCTCCCAAACTCGCGCCTCTCAAACTCCCAATCTCTCATCATCTCTCAACCGCTCACACTCTCTACTTTCACTATACATGCAAAAATCCATGGCATTTAAGAGATTCAAACAAATAAAGCTCACCTTCGGTGGTGGTGGTGGTGACGGTGAGGCTTAGATCTGCCTTCTTTACCTCAAAGTTTTCTCTTTGAAGTTCTTCTCCTTCGCCGTTTCAATCTAGGTTTTTTCGCCGTTTTCGAATTAAGGTTTTCGTGGCCGAAACAGATTTTAGGTTTTTCGTCCTCCTGTTCGTCCTCTCCCCTCTCACCTTTTATACTCAACAATTAGGGTTTCAGATTGGCCTCTGGAGATCAAAAGGGGTTTCTGCAAAATCCCTTTAGGGTTGTCAGATTTTAGTCGCCCTATTTGATGTTAAATCGGAAACGGTAATACGAACCTAGCTTTCTTCCTCTAATTTTGTCTTAATTCTCTTTTGGGTCATTTTTTGAAATTTTACCGCTGCTAATTTACTTTGTTTTTACCGCGGTGAAGATTGGTGAAAATTCATGGGTAGTTTGATGCTGAACACGCTCATAAGGTGAAAAGTAGCATGGCCTCTGGTTTAACGCTTCTGATATGTATTGTGTCTGTTTTGTTTTTTTCGATTCCAATTGGCTTTGTTCATACCGTGCAGGTTAACCATTTTCCTTTTATTGTTTGTTGCAGATTCAAGTCCATGACATGGTTGATGGTAGGTTTTGATGCAGGTTGTGCCTTGCCAAAGCTTATGTGTAGGAGGCCGTGTTCTACAATGCTTCATGTGTTAAGTCTTGATTTATGCACTGGTTTAGTTCTTGGTCATGTGTGTGGAGTATTATCGTTGCAAACTTGTAGTGGTATGGTTCTGCAGTATCATTGCTCTAGGCCATTTGCAACATGATGATCCATGTGCATTGCTTGTTCTTGATTTTACTCAATTCTTGGTTGGTACTGGTTGCACTGCTGTTATGGCATGGTATCATCGCAGCTTTGGTTATGAAGATTTGAGGTTTAAAAGTTGTCATCAAAGTTTGTTATTTCTATTGGTTTTTTGTTTCAGTTGTCGGGTGCTTCCAAGAGCTAGTGAGGATGAAGAAGTTCCCGTCGTGATTAGCGAGGTTGTCGTTCTTATATACTCTCGGTTTTGTCTCATTCTGTTAGTTTTTTCTTTCACAATTTATTATTTTGTTTTGGATATTGCAGTAGGTTTGAAATCCGTAGAATCAGTTATGCATTGATTGAACCGAATCTTGAAATGTGTCGTGGCTATTTGTTAATACTTTTAAGATTTATGACTTATGCTGAAGTTGTCTAGGTGCTGGTGAAATAGGATATTACTGCTTGATACTCATTATGCAAATGTTAGTAAAAACTGTTAGCAGGTTGGCCGAATGTGATGCTATTATTTGAGAGAGAAATTGATGCACAAATTTCTACCTTTTAGCCTTCTTAAACATCCCATGAAGTGGTTTGGTTCACTGGTTTTTTATACTTTGGGTGTAGGTTAACCGCTTGGATGCGAGTTGCTTAGTTCGGGGCTTGCTTGGAATCTTGGATGATAAAATTCAATGGAGCTGTTTCGGACTTTGTCGCATTGGCTCATGTTGTGTAATAGTAGAAATGTATGAGATTATCGAATTTGAAGTGTGATGAAATGGTCGTAATGGTTATGTAGTTTATGAAATGTATGTGGTAATGTTACCTTGTAACCTTGGATTAGAAATTGTAGTGGTTGTATAATGGTATTGGTTTATAAATGAACATGTAATTAGGTTTTGGCTGTAATTTGAACTTGATTGAAGTGATTGTAAAGAATAAGAATGGTTGTAACTTGGTTTATGGAAATGGATATTTGGTTATAAAAATGGATATGGATTTTAGAAATAATCCAAGACTCATCTAAATGTCAATTTAAAATAAAATAAAAAAACAATAAAACCAATTGAAATCAAATTAATCTATAATTTGTTAAAATTAATTTGATATCAATTCTAACATTTATTTGAAAATTAAAATCAATTAAAGTTTGAACCATTAGTAAAAAAAACAATTAAGATTAAATTGAAATTTGAAATTAGACTTAATTTGAAATTAAAATCAAATTGAAAATTAAAAAGTCAAATAACTTAAATTAGAATCCATTTTGTAATTAAAAGCACCATGATCGAAAAGGCCTATATAATGACCAATGTTTATCAAAATCGAGACAATATGGATTTGGGAATGGACGGTTGACTTTGGTCAACTAATTGACCAGAAAGTCAACGATTGACCTCAAACGTGAATTAGGGTTTATATTAAAATGAACGCATGATGCATAGTGGATGAATGCAGATGGATCTAAAATCGGGGTATGGCAGTAGGCACGATGGCCCTAATCCTCATTAAGCACTCTATTTATTCCATTATTTTTCCTTAGTCTTTTGCGAGTAATCTTTATATAGTTAGACCCATCCAAGCATAGAACAATCAAAACGGTTTCCATTGAGTACAACGAATATGGGGGATGCTAACACCCTCCCCTTACATAACCAACTTCCTTATCCATTTCCTCTTTCCCCTGAGTTTTATAGATGTTTTCCCTTTCCTTCGAAAATAAACAAAGTTTTATTACAACTATGTTGTATCTTCAAATGTGTGATGCGCTTAGGTATATTTTTGCTAGCTTCAGTGTTATTTTGTTATTGGAAGAGATTATGTGTCAGCGGAAACCTTGAATGAATCAGAACCTTGTAAGAGGATTTGATATGGAATATAGTATCAAGAATCAGATATTGTCAAACTAATTTGGATGAGTTGCATCGAGCACATGAAAAATCTAAATGGTGTACACTTTTATGGGTGTAGTCGTGTGACTCCTGCATATCAATCTACTGGAGGGTGTTGGTCATATTCTAAATTTTTGTGCGTCAACAAGAAATTTATTCGACTAATGGATTTCGATAAGGTTCTAGTACCTCTTTGGGTGTTAGGTGCTCTAGAGGATAGACGTTATCATTTATGCATATTATTAGCTAATAAGTAGTGCCTAGGAATCCCGAGTGTTCCACTATCGAAATTAGAGTAGCGTAATATAGGGTGATGGATGAAAGAGATCAATCAAGTTTATGAAAGATCAGGGAGATAATTACTCGTAAGAATGGAAGTAGGACAATCTCGTGCTAAGGGTGTTATCTTGTTGGAGTATGTAAGACCCCAATTTTGACCCTAAGATCCCTCATGATATCTCATCATATGCATCAACATTGGGATCACACCTTGGAATCCTCCTTACCTATCATTTATTGGGTTTGCATTGGGAGATATTACCAAACACTTTTGATTGTATCATACTTTGTTTTTCATTATTCACTAACCCAAATACCAAAAATATGTCAATGTAAAGTTTGTTACTTTTGTAGGTAGTGTGTGTGTTCACCCATGCTATGTCTAGTTCCTACCTAGGGTATGAGACCCTCAATGCAAGGAGTTCAATTAATAAGTGGTTCACATTGACTCTATACATCATATATGGGTCTCTATGATCTTCACATATCATTTTGATCAAGAATTCATCAAGAGTTTGAAGATTGTTTGCCTTGGAAACCCTAATTCATCTGGGTATCTTGTGTAACCTCCTCAACAAGTTTCTTCCACATATGATTAAATATTTCAAGGTATACTTCATATTACATCATCTTATGCATATATGATCCTCCATGAGTCCCAAAAGTCAATATAATATAAAGCTAGCAAGATGGTTCATGGTGGTTGACCATAGAAAGTCAACTGGTCAAAACTGGGGTTCCCTAGACCCTATCTCCTACAATTTTCGTCATATGAAAATGATTCAAAGAGAAACGTTACTCATAATGACATTCTAAACAACTTTCATGTCGAGGTCAAGATCTAGTTTTGCTTGGAAAGACATTTTTTATGGTGAAATATTATAGGTCATTTTGTTTAAACCCTAGTTTGGAGGTCAACTTCCCAAGACCATAACTTGATTAATTATTATGATATGAAATCAATTTAAATTCCATAATCAAAATAAAGATGTCTACTTCAACTTTTATGTTTGGATAAAGTTCAAATTCAACTTGCAAATGCATGTGCCAAGAGGAAACATTATAGGTCATTTTGGGCCATTACCATTGAACAAATGATTTTCCTCAACTTCTAAAATGCATAACTCCTTCATGCAAAATCCAAATGAGGTCAAATGTGTGACCAAATTTAAGAGGTTTGAAAGAGATACAACTTTGATGAATTAACTTTTTCCATTTGAAGTCCATAGCAAAAGTTATCCAAGGTGGAAGAAGTGAACATTTGACTTGGGACTTAGAAAATTTTCAAATATGTTTGATTTCCCAAACTTCCACCTCAAAATTCATCATGATACAAGCTTCAAATGGAAAGGTATTAAGCATGAAAGTTGTTCCAATTGATCTCACCTTTCCAAAAAGTCCAATATCATCCCATTTGGATCAAAATTGAAGGACTTGCACATGGGTGCAATATGAGGTACCATTTTGAAGGATTTCATGATCCAATTCAATTCTACAATGCATGGCTTAATGCAACACTTTCAGCATGACATGTGCACACATTTGGACCTTTTCCAATCATTCTCTGGGCTTTGTACATGCCCATGCAAGCTTATGAAGGAAGTTGCTAATTTTGGATATTGAAATGGAAGTGTGTAAACAACACATGCATTGGCTATAAATAGAGAAGCAATGTGATCAGAACTTAATCAACACCTTGCCCAAGCTTTGCCAGACCAATCCATACCCTCCATTACATAGAATTTCTAAATATTTCTTTTGAAATCGAGCTTGAACTTCATCTTCTGTTTGGATGTTCAAACTCCAGAAATTCACTTCCTTTTTCATCTCAATTGGTTTCTGCAAGCAAGAGGAAGACAAAGTAAGCAAATTCAGATCAAGATCAAGTGAAATTGAATCAACTTGAAGGTGATTTTTCAAAAACTTCATCTCTTCGATTCTCTCTCAATTCTTCACCATTCTTTGTGATTTTTGGTTGGCTGAAGTCCTATCAATGTAGGCAACAAGATTGAGTGAGTTGCTTTGAGGTCAAATCGAAGAAACTCGGTTCATGATCCTCAAAATTCAAATCTCTATATATTTTTATATACTTGGAATTGGAGAAAATTGAGGCCAGATTCATGCTCCTGAGCATTTTTCCTTCAAATTAGTGTATTCATTTTTCATGAAGTTGAGCCTGAACCAGATCGGTGGTGATCACCGGAGAAGATGACCGGAGCTAAGGCTCTGGTGGTGCGTTGGCAAAGTCCAAGCCATCTGATCTGATTCAAATGTTTTAATCTCAAGCGTTCATTGTGATTACCACGCGTACAACGCATTGACCAAGGCGTATGGAGGAACGCGGCGTGTGGCCATCAGATATGCCACCTCAATTAATGAGGGAGATCTGATGGCCCTTGTTTTTTTGTATTTTCTGATTTTTCATTTAATCCATTTATTTTGATTAATTTATATTAATTTCATTTTTAATTCAAAAAATATGGGACTTTCACTAAAAATCTTTAAATATTTTCCTCTTTCATTTTCTGAATTAAATTTATTTTTTGGATCAATTTTGTTATTTTTCATGAATTAATTATTTTTGTGCATATTTTTAATTGTTTAAAAATACTTATGACTTTTCAAAAATCATGAAATTTTTTGTCTAAGGTCCTTTGATCTTGTTTGACCTATGATAAATCTCGTAGCCATTTATTTGGTGTTTTGAAGAGGTTTTAGGTTTTAACCAAACTATATTCAATTTAAATGCATTTTTTATTTGATTTTTAATTGATTAATTGAATAAAAAGTATGTTGAGCCATTTTTATTGACTTGTGATGTTGGACTATGTGTTTGGGCATTGGTCAAGGTTGATTTGACTTTTGTTAAGTTAAAATCATTGAATTTAGAGGATTGATGAAATGTATATTTCATCTCCCAAAATGAATGAATGAATGATTTTAATTTCATAAAATTCCTCTCATGACCAATTTGTGTTTCTCTCATCTCCCTTCCCTCTTCATCTTTAATCCCTTTATTTCCCATACCTTTCATTGACCAATGAAATCTCAACATCCTAAGGCTAATTGGTTCATCAATAACCTTGTGTTAGATGAACCGATACAAGTATGGATGAGATAGGTCAATCCTTTTTATCTTTTCTTTTAGTGTGTGGTATGTTTTAGGAGTTTGGTCCATTATACTAAATCTCTAACATGCATTAGCACCTAAAATTTTATTCCCCGGCCTCAAATAGTTGTGACTTCTACATAAGTCCAATTACGATTGCTTAACATAGAGCTAAATTTGACCTTAAAGGAATAGTATTCTAGTAAGGGAGACTGTAAGTCTCCCATCTCTCATGGTACTGTATGGAAACTTGGCATTTTTTCCTTCCTTTGGAAGGTGTCTTGGTTCAAAGATCCATACTTGTGAATAGATGGTTAAGTGTTCTCCAAAGAATGACTTGATCAATTGAAAAGCAAAACCTCACTAACATCTAATCAACTAACACTTGACTAACTTGTATTAATATTACTTTTATTTTCAAGTCATTTACTTTATGCAATTTAAATTCAAGTCATTTACCATTAATTTGTCATTGACATGGCATTTAATCTGTTTATGTTTATGTCATTTTTACTTTGCTCATTTGAGCCATATATTGTGATTGTATATGTTTGTTTGTGTTTGTGGCATTAGGACCTTAAAATACTTAATAAACAACAAAAACCCTAAAAAATCTTTGTGTGTACTGTTGGTTTTGAAATGAGCTTTGGACTTAGAATTAGGCAACATTCCATATGCAAAAGGGACTTGACCAATGCCAACATTTCTAGGACCAAGTTATTGTGATTTAAGCTTTCATTTGATGCAAGTATTGGGATCCACTTGAATTCATCTGCTACATGGTCTTGATGCAACAATTATTTTGGCATCATGCTACACCTTATTCTGAGCAAAAATCAAGAAGTATTTCATCTGATACATGAGAAGTCAAAGAAGACTGTTATCTATAGATTTGTTTGCTTGGATGTGGCCATATTTATTTGATGCATTTCTCTTCATAATGTGAATTGCTTTATTCAAAGTCCAAGTGAAAAATGGGTTTTCTATATGACATTTTTGTCTGTTGGATTGCATCCCATTGGTCAGATCTTTTTAACTCTTAACTTTTAATTTTATGCTTAGGATTAGTCTCTCCATCTCCTCCCACTTCTTAAATTTCAAAATCTCTCCCCGTTTTCAAAAACTTTCTTTGCTTGTGATTTCAAAACTTAGACTTTATTGCAAATTAGAAACTTCGGTCTTATGCCATTGCATTTTTAAACTCTTTTCTTAAATCAAACTTGTAAATGAATCTAATCATATTGGCTTAAAATTTCAAAAGACAAAAAGAACTAACAATCATTCAAACCTTTGGGCTCTTTGTGCCTCTTTTAAACTTAACTTTTGATTAAAAGCAATCCACTCATTTTGAAATTGATACCACGAACTACGAGATTTTAATCCCTCATTTTTATGTTGGTACGCAGGCACAAGTCCGAAGGTTTTGTCAAACACAAAAATATAATTAATGAATTCTTTTCTCGTCCCTACACTCTATTTGTTGCAAACATCTTTTTATACCAAAAACACATACACACATGAAATAGGGCTCCCTATGAGTACCTAGGACACTTTGGGTGCTAGCACCTTCCCTCTGTGTAACCAACCCCTTTACCTATAATCTCTGGCATTTTATTAGTTTTGATTTGAAAACTTCTTATCTTTGGGTTTTGTTCATACTTTTTCCTTTTCCTTTGGAAACAATAAAAGCACGGTGGCGACTCTAGTTTTATTGACGTTAAGTTTATCCATAGCTTAATGGTCATGAATTTACCACTATGGAGTAGTACGTGAGAAGTGAAGCAGTAGGTGTAGACGTTGTAGTATACAGTACTAGGTTAAGTGAAATTGATAAGGATATAAATTGATGGATTATAAAGTTTATCTTGATTGCTAAAGGAATTATGAGAGACAAGTCGTTAGTATTGCGTGTAGTCAAGGAATCAGTAAATTATCTCATGAATATTTGTTGACTGTTGATTATCCAAATCAAGATAAGATGTCATGGTTGTCATACCCCAATTTTGTCCGGCCATTTTGGTTTAATCCATGAGATTTCTTTGTTTCAAAAGTCCCATATTTAGAATTTGCATTTTTTAGAAACATGTATGTGTTTTTTCTTAAATTAAAAGTCCCATGTTTAGATTTTTTGTATTTAAAATAGAATTGTGTTTTTTAATTAAATGTCTCATGTTTAGATTTTTGTATTTAAAATAGAATTGTGTTGTTTTTAAATTAAAAAGTTCCATATTTATATTTTTGTATTTAAAATAGAATTGTGTTTTTTTAAAATTAAAAGTCCCATGTTTAAATTTTTTATATTTAAAATAGAATTGTGTTTTTTAATTAAATGTCCCATGTTTAGATTTTTGTATTTAAAATAGAATTGTGTGGTTTTTAAATTAAAAAGTTTCATATTTATATTTTTGTATTTAAAATAGAATTGTGTTGTTTTTTTTTTAAATTAAAAGTCTCACATTTAGATTTTTGTGTTTAAATCAGAATTGTGTTTTTTTTTAAAAATTAGATTACTATACTTAGTTTTTGTGTTTAAGATTAGAATTATGTTGTTCTTTAGATTAATTTATTATACTTAAGTTAGAAATATATTGTTTTTAAAATTAAGTCACTTTACTTAAGTTAGAAATATGATATTTTTAAAATTAAGTCATTATACTTAAGTTAGAAATTTATTGTTTTTAAAAATTGAAATTGATTAGCATAAATAAATATTGAGTTAAATTTTGAAAAGCTTAAAAGGTAATTACATAATTAAAATTTAATTCAATCAGTCCCAAATAATCCAAACACACATTTTGTCCTTAAAAAAAATTAAACTAAATAGTTACATCTCAACTAAGTGAAATTTGCTGCAAAAAGGTCCCTAATTTACAGTCTACTCTTTCTTCCCATTCCATCAAAGCCACCTCAGAGTTGTAATCTGCAGAGCACAAAAATAGCTTATTTTAAAAGTACTTTTTGGAAGCGCTTAAGAAACTGCAAAACAACAAAATAAATCACTCAGTTTGAAGTTTTATTCAGAAGATTAATTGAAACATCTGAAAAGGCATTGCAACACTGGCTTAAACAAAAACAGATCAAATCCCACATAATCTGGGATGAGAAAATCAAAAAGAAACATGAGTGTTTTAAGGCTGAATCTTTTCTTCATAATAACAACAGATGAGAGGTTAACAAAAACACAGCATATGCATAACAAGAGATTTCTTCTAAAAAAAAACCAGAACACACATCAAGAATAACAGAGCAATATCTCATAAAAGACTCCCTCCTAGAGCGCCGCTACTCTGCAGAAAGCAAATCCAAAACATTCATTAAAGCTCCAAGACTTCTAAGCTTACTAAGATTTCACACTGAATCTCAGCAAGCTTAAGCTAAAGAGCCACCACCTTTAACAGCAACAAGACAACGACAGTCATACAAACAGGAGAACGTGAGGAGAAGAGAAGCATAGTCACTCTGCCAAAATCACCCTGGAACCACTACAGAAATCAAAGTTCTTCAGACTCCACATCGGAGTTTCTGAATGAACAGAAGCTTGACACCATCAAAGAGTTGAGTGTCACCTAAACGCATAGAGAGCAGCGGTGAGATTCAGGAAGCGAGAAATAGAAGGCGCAGGAACGCGAAGGCGGAAAGAATAGATACCTGAGGTATGTGACGCTGTCAGAGTTTTGCCGGATTCATGAGGATCCGGCGAGATTTCATTTCTTTCCCTCTAAAACTCTGTTTTTTTTCTACAACAAAACTAATGTGATTATTACAAGTTTGCTATGAACTTGATGGTCGCCGATGTTTACATATTGGTTTTAGATTTGTAAGAAAAGGGGTAAAGTTTGCTTTTGATTTAGGTAAGGGATCTAGATATAGAACGGTTATTCGGATTCGCTTGTGTTGATTGGATTGTGAATAGAGTTTCTTTTTTTTGCTTTCTGGTTTTCCATGAATGAACATCCATCGATGTTCATCGGAAACGTGTGTAAAAAATTTATAAATGAGTAGGTGTATGATTATTGGGTTTGGTGTGTTCATGGCCTGGGATTAGAAATCGACAAGGAGAACGGGAATAGCGTTCGAAATCGGAAGAGAGGGAGAGAGGCAATAATTTCGACCGGTGTTTTATGTTAATTTTGGTTTGGTTTGTCTTAAGGGTATTGATTTAGATGGAGAAAGTTTCGATACTTGTGTTTTTCTTTGACACTCACGTTTCCTTTAAAAAGCTCCCATTGATTCTTAATTAATAAAATTAATGATACATAGAAATCTGAGTAGAATTTGGATTAATTTGGAGTTGGCAACAGTCATTTGGTTACCCAAGGCAATATTGGAAAGTTTCCCACTGCACTGCATTTATGCCACGCGTTTTCTTTGGAGTAAACCAATAGAATATCCAATTTTCTGAAACTTTTGCTTTCCATTTATTTAAAATCTTTTACTTTGCTTTAAATTGAAATAATTGGTATAGCCCATCATGTGACGGAGGCGGTGACCACGTCATTGCTATTAAAGTCCATTTTTTTTAGAACTATCCTATTGATTTCCCATTAATCTCCTAAATAAATTTCAATATACTCCCTCCTCCATCAATTATTTTAATTAAGTTTTGTTCTACTCCAATTTATTAATTACTAGTTAGTTAGTTGAATAAATTAAATTAATCAAACTAATATTTTCTTTTACAAAATAATAAAGTCGTTATTTTAATAAATAAATCGACTTGTGTTAATCCGAAGCGTTGATCCGATGTCAAACTTTGTTAAATAAGTGATTAACTCACAATCATAGTTCAAATCATTTCTAAATCTAACGTACTTAAAATTTTTAACTTGGGATGAAAAGGATATAGGAGTCGTACGCTTCATTATTTCCCAAGTGATCGAATGATTGACGTACGCCATATTACTCGAACTCTTGTCACCTGATTAAAACTTCAAATTATAATATTTCTAATCATTTCTACAAATTCCAAATTCTTTTAATTCTAAAATCTTCGATAATAAAAGGATAGGAGGCGTTCGCCTCACTATCTTACGATTACTCGAATAATTGGCGTACGCCACATTGCTCGAATTTTTGTCATCCGATTAAAACCTTAAATCATACAATTTCAAATCACTTTTTCAAATCAAATATAAGTTCTAAATTCAAATTATTTTAAAACCATAATTATACAAGTTCAAATCATTTCTTTCAAATCAAATATAAATTCTAAATTCTTTTTAAAATTTAAATTTCAGAAAAGGATAGGAGGCGTTCGCCTCACTATCTTTCGATTATTCGAATAATTGGCGTACGCCACATTGCTCGTATCTTCGTCATCAAATCAAAACCGCAATCATATAAATTCAAATCACATTTTATATCAAATACAGTTTCACAAAATCAACTTTATAACTAAGACTTCAAATGAAGAGAATGGGAGGCGTTCGCCTCATCATTCCTTGATTATTTGAATAATTGGCATACGCCACATTGCTCAAATCACCGACCTTTCAAAACTCACCAATTCAAAATTCAAACTAATTTCGCAAATCAAATACAACGTCTAAAAACATATCTTTTATAAATTAAACTTCGGATGATAAAAGATGGGAGGCGTTCGCCTCACCATCTCTTAATTATTTGAATAATTGGCGCTCGCCATATTGCTCAAGTTATCAACTTCCGACTAAAACACGCTAAATAAACTTGGAAAAGGGAATAAGTGGCACTCGCCTCATTATTCTTTGAATAAGCAAGTAAGAGGCGTACGCCTCACTACCGTGCATATTCAACATCCACAAACAAACTTTCAAAATAATCGAACGAAAAAGGAGTAGAAGGTGTTCGCCTTATTATTCCTCGAAAGAATTGGACAATTGGTGTGCACCCCATTGCTCAATCTTTCATCGTTCTTCAAAACACCTTAACAAATCAAATTAATGTCTCGCCCCCGTGCAACCAACAACTTAAAAATTCATTTCAAAAGAACATTGTTAATCCTTTCTAATGCGCACCATAAACCAATGCTAAGCCTCTGCCGAGAGTAGACAAGTCAGAGTTTAACCTTTAGAACGCGATCTACACAGTCGTTCGTTAAAAGACACCAACAAAAACGTAGTTGCCCGAACTACGAATGCTCTGATTTCCTTATTGCACCATAAGGATACGTAGGCATGAGATTGCGAGATCTTGGCGAGCACACTAATAAAAAACCTCCCCTCTCCCATTCTGAGATCTTCATCCATCTCTATTATCAACTCTAATTACTCGAAGAAAGCAAATAACATTTAACTAACATTCAAATAGAAAATTAGACTAAAAGGTTCCCGTTGAGTACAACGGACGTGAGGGGTGCTAATACCTTCCCCTTGCGTAATCGACTCCCGAACCCGAATATGGTTGCGACCATTATTCCATTTTCTAAAAGGTTTTATCGATATTTTCCTATTCCTTCATTGGAATAAATAAAGTTCGGTGGCGACTCTGTTCGAACATAAATATTTCCGCGACCATCGCGAGGAATCGTTTTTTCGAGATGCGACAATGGTTATGTTTTACGTGACTCAGTATAAAAAGAGAGTTGTAGATTCCAGAAGGAAAATGACCAAGTGATTCAGAGCGGTGTATCAGATGAATTAAGTCGGAACAAGGTTAAAAGTTAATCCAATATTGGAATGAGAATACGGTTAAGACCATGAAGTGTCGAGAGTTCACAAAAGAAGGAAGTTTTCCAAGGAAGGTAAGATGGAAGAATGAATATGTTAGAGTTTTGAAATCGAAGTAAAGTCAAGTGTTGACCTAAGACGGTGATGCAATAAGTGTTTATTTGTTGAGTGTAGGAAATTCAAGGGAGGATCTCAATTTAAGGGGGGAGAATGTAATATCTCATATACCCTTAAATGTTTAATTGGTTGTCAGTTGAGACCAACTGAGTTCCTATGTACTCTATCTCTTATCAATTGGAACAATTTGAGCTCCTATGTGCTCCAATTATTATTAGTTGGAACAAACAGAGTAATCAGTGGACTCAGAAGAGATAAATTATTATTAAAAGAGACTGGCCCTTATTAATAAGTACAAGAGGGTATATTTTGATAGCATTGATAATTGGTCAATTGGTACTATACGATAAAATATCAATTGAGATATTTTGTATTACTACCTAATATTATAATATATTGGTTATATGTTATATATTTATTTGTGTGGTGGAAAAGATAAGAAAGGATTATATGTGGATAGGAAAGAAGGAAAACATGAAGAAGAGAAAAGAATAAGAGAAGAGAAAGAGAAAGAGAAAGAGAAAAGGGAAAGGAGAGAATAAGAGGAAGGAAGTAAAAAGAAGGGGAAAAGCTCATTGATTCATCATCGTCATCACCAGCTTCATCTCTATTTCATCTATATCATCATCATTTTCTTGAACCATGTGAGTTCTAGTTAGAACTTTATGCTTTTAAGATTTTTGGTTTATGTTGGATTCATAGAATGATTAGTAAGATTCATGATAAATGTTTTATCTTGGTTAAGAGACTTCCATGAATACGTGATTTACTCTTAATCTCTATGTTGGTTGTGTTCTTGTGGTTGAATGTTGTTATTGTTGTTTTGATTATGAACATCATAAACTTGAGAAAACAAGGAATATATATGTTGTATGATGTCTACCATGGTGTGTGTTGGTTGTCATGTTGGTGGAATTGCCTTTTAGAACAAAACAAAACTTATACAGGTTAGAAAATTTGGGTTTTTATGTGAGAAGACCTGTATAGGTCGACACATACGAGTTTAGGTCGACCTATAGAAGTTTTTCTTCAGCATAGGTCGACACATATCTTGCTAAGGTCGACCTATAAAAGTTTTTATTCAGTATAGGTCGACACATAGTCTGCTTAGGTCGACCTATAGAATTTTTTCTTCAGTATAGGCTGACACATAGCTTTATAGGTCGATACCCACGCCTTAATCTTGAAGTCTGTAGCCACTATCTTACGTGTCGCCTCTTATAGGTCGACCTGAGACCTTTATAGGTCAACACATTGCTTCCAGACGTTGACCTATTGACCTAATTCTTTGAAAAATGAAAATGTGCCACCAATGGGGTTTTAACCCGGAACCTCCTTGTTATGGTGTATGCCTTACCACTAGGTTAATAAATCAGGGATCGTCGATTTAGTGAGACTAGTTGTAGAAAAATGGGAATGAATTTCTCTCATTTTCTCTCTCTTTTGAATCCTTATTTTCTCTCTATCTCTCTCAATCCTAAATTGATCCTTTCCACTTAAATAATCGAGATAAATGGGCTAATCATATTTAGATATTTCTCCACATAGGAAAGGAGCCCAAACCCAACAATATTCACAATTTTTTAGGGCGTTTGACTTGATAAAAGTCAATTCTGAGACCAATTGTTGTGTTGAGTGTGGGTGTCGAATGGTCTAAAGGATTTGAATAAATATTTTTCTAATAAAATCATTTACAAAAATCAGAGTTTAAAATGCATGATGGGGAAAGTTTCAAAGGCATTTTGAAAGGAATTATGCGACTGAATTAATGAATCAAAAATATAATGAGATCAAAATTGGTGATGATTCATCACTGATGAATTAACTAATCAATAATATATTAAGTAATCAAATCAAAATTAAATTGAGATGTTTATTAATTGATACAATATTATAATATTACAATTTTTACATAATAATCACTAGAAAGCAATATTAAGGAGATTAAATCTAACATAACCTTAAGCTTAAACATTAAACTGTTACGAACATTATAACCTAACCACATGCAAACTATAAAAGAAATAAAACTTACACATGCAAATCTAGAATAAATTAAAAAATAGAGATAGAGAAAGTATACTATGAGATTTATATTGGTCCAACATCTCGTTCTTGTTTAGCACTTAATTTAGTCTCTCATGATAAATCATATGAAATTGTTGAGTCTTCCACTAATTGAAAATTTACAAGTGTCCTTTAGTACAATAGATAATCACAGACAAACTAAAAAACTTAAAGTTATTGCTAAGCACCATAGATATTGTTCTATTACGGAATAAGAAACATAGAGGATTGTGGAAAAGATGACGAAGCAAAGCTTCCCAAGTGATTTAGTGATGCAACATCGTGGGTCGAAGGCTGCGATTATGGTGCCTCTTGAATAAGAGACATTGATCTTGAACTAACATTGCCAATCGATGTTGATCTTGAATCGACGTTGTTAATCTCCGGTATGGTGGATCAAAAGGAGGGTACCTGGATGCTTAGTACTTCAACACCTAAGTCATTTAGGTTCAAGATAACCATAGTAAGAGTGGAGGTTAGAGATTGTATACTTGAAAACCCCTTGTGGAGGTATTTATACCTAGGCCCAATGGAGAAAGAAGAATAAATGGGTCTTATTATTGGGAATTTGAGAGGCACACAACAATTACCTCAAGACTCGTTGAGCACTCTGGATGTCAGGGGACTCTTTTAGCAGTTATGACCGTCCTTCGGGAATGGTTGTCCAAGTATCGATTGGCATGCATTACTTTGTATTTGCCAAAGCTTAATGGGGAACACACGTATCAAATGAAGTTCCACCATTGAAACTTTTTGTCATTTTTCTCTTGATGTATGACCTGAAAAGATGGAGAAAGGCATGTCGTTGCTTATTGTGTACTTGAGTTCGGTTGTATTCCCAAGATGAAATATGACCGTTGATCCACACTTGCTTATTACTTTCAATCTGATCATGCTGATTGTATTTGCTTATGTAAGGATATAGTAAACATGGAGAAGTTTTTCGCAATCTTTTAGACTGAATTTCCCTTGTTTCCTTTGAGTCTTTATCTCTTCTATGAGAGGGTATTTCCATAAGTAATTCAAAGCTTCAACTTTCAACCTTCTTCTTTTTTTATTGCCGTCGACTTTACATTTAAAGGTACTTTCTATTCACTTCAACTTTTCATTCAAGCATATATTTTATCTTTGTTATGATGAGCGATAACCCTATTAACATAAAGATTGATTCAGAAGGTAGTGTTTATTCCTATTCGAGAAGGAGAATGGAGCATGAGTCGCAATCCGTTATGTTGTTCCAAGTGGATTAGTCTTTTGGATTGATTGCATTTAGAAAAATAACAACTTGGAAAGTGTCCAAGTATTCAAGATTGGTCTAGCTTACTAAAGTTGTATGAAACTGCAAAAAGGACACATGTTGGGTGTGATGCTCCAACATGTTGGTACGACATATGGGCCTTGTGTGACAGGTGCCAGATTATTGCGTTTTAACATAATCTTTTTAGAAGATTCAACTATGTTTTATTGCTATTCGTTTAAAATTATGATTATATAATTTGTTTGACAGTTGCAAAGATCAAATTAGATTTTAATTTGAATTTGTAACAAACCAAATCATATATTTTTGTTGGAGACATTCAAGGAGAAAATCAAATATCCAACAGATTATGCAAAGATTCTAGACGAAAATAACGGCAGTCCACAAGGAAAAAGCCCATAGTTATTTTGCTATATACGGGGCTCAAACCTACATTGGAAAACAAGCATTCACATTGAAGATATTATAGTGCCAGGGTTTACAATAATCCTTGTTATTTTTATATAAACCTCTATGTTTCAGTAACTTGGCATAAAAAGTCTCTCTAATTGAGTCGTTAATTCAACATTGTTATGTACATCTTTATGTTTCAGTAACTTGGCATAAAAGGCTTATCTAGTTGAGTTGTAATATTCAACATTCTTTCATCTTATTAAGATTGAAGTTGATTACTAGTTTTAGTGTTTGTTTGCCCCTATCATTGGTTTTGTGGTGTCATACCCCAAAATTTGCCTCACTTCCTTTACATTTTAATTTGACTTTTGACCATTGATTCATTTTCATATTCATGTCATATTCATTCATATATACAATTGCATTTCTTAGATAACCATCATTAATTCAGAGGTTGGTGCTCATGGCACAAACATTTGATAAGTTCCTCTTCATGGTGTTCTTGAGAATCAAGATTATGGTATTTTGGTACTACACTAAATTTCAGTCTGAGATGCATGTGGATCAGATGGACTACATCATGACATTGGATCTGGTTATGAACTACAAGTAGGATTGACTAATCTTTCATGGATTTTGTCGTTTGGTATGGATTTGAGACAAGGCTTTGCAAATCAGAGTCAAGTCAAACAATTTATGTTTCCTGCAAGTTTCATTCAAGTAAAAGTTTAGACATTCAACACAAGACATTGCAAAAGGGCCATTTCCTTACAAAAAAACAATATTTCGTATACAAAAGGGTTCCAGAAGATCAATTTACACTATTTTACATAATTTGATCCACAATTGACTTTTGGTCAATTGTTGACTTTTTGGTCAAATGGTTGACCAAAATCAACTGACTATCCTAGACATTATGTGCTTCGTCCCTTCATGAGTCCTATGTGTTTGAGCTTCCATGATGTGTCAGGATGATGTTCATACCATGCGCCGAACCTGCATAACATACCAAATCACATACACAATGAGTCACCAAAGATCAATGCATAACTCACACATGTACACCATAAAACATACAAAAAAACAAGTTTTCATGCATGTAACCAGTTACCAGGGATCAAGTAACCGGTTACACATGCATTGCATGGCTTTCCAATAGCCCATAATGCATTTTTGCATATTGGTAACTAGTTAACAAAATAGTGTAACCACTTACACCTGCCTAGTTCAACATTTTTAGTAGCCTATTTTTCCTTATTTCCGTGCATGTATCCATCACTTTATTGTCATAACAATCCAATTTAGCATTCCAATGACATTTCCAACTAGATTTAACAGAAAATCTAACACCATTAACTTCATAACCAACTTGTTCATTGAGTTACTTAACACTAACCTACTGCCCTAACTTCCAACCACCGCTGCTCGGAAAAGCTAACCAAAACAATTGAGAAATTCATATATATAAACTCATCACTATCTTCAGTCTCAAGGTTCAACAAAACAAAAAGGTTCAACAATCATTCATCAAATCATCAAAAATCACTCATTGAAAAATCAGTTTTCACCCTCTCAATTCATCTTCTCCAATTATTCTCCCTACACTAAAGCTCTCTCACCATCTGAGCAAGCATCACATTAAAGTTTGTCACTAATTAAGCTAAACCTCCTACATTAAACACTATCCTTACATTAACATAATCAAAATAAAAAACAATAATTCAGTTCAGAATTTTTCAGAGCTAAATCTTGAATAGTAGAAGTATAAGATCAAAGAAGCATACCTATATTTTCTTCATCTTCATCACCTTAAAATCTCAACAAGTTTCAAGACAACCCTCTATCTTGCAGGTCGGCGAATTTTATCCCTTCTTGTTTGCTGAATTTTTTATACCACAATGTAGCTTGTGCATTGGAGAATCAAAGCCCTAAGATTTGGTGGCTTGATTCTCCTCTATCTTCATTTAATTTTTGTTTTTATGCTAAGGATTCATAACTTTAGTGCTTCAATTTACATAATTGGTTAATCCTTTGGAAAGAATTGATGAGAGATTAGGATAAAGGAGGTTGAGAGGAGTATAACAGTGGTGTTATTTCTTGATTTTGGCCAACTCCGGCGTCTCCGACGCGGTGGAGCCGAAGCTCAGGTGGTGGTTGTTTTTTAGACATAAAATTGGAACATGATGTGTAGAAATGAAGAAAATGTTTGCTTAATTTTTTCTATCTCCCTTGCCAAATTCAACTGGGCTTATGTCATTAAGCCCATTGTTTTGCTCCTCACACTCTTGTTTTGCGTAGTGCACCATGTGTTGAACCCAACAACAACATCTTGTGTTTGAGCATTTTCTGTTAGGTCCAAAGCCTCATTTTTCAAGTTGCACCCCCTGTTTCGTTCACCCCTGCAGATTTAATTGTCTTTCTTGTATCTCTTGTTTTTATCATCCTTTTTGCTAATTTTTATCATGCTTTTAACTCATGAACATGCACATTTTAATTCATGTAAATTCACGAGTCATGGTTAATTGGAGCATTTTCTCCATTGAAATTTATTTGAATTTAATTGTACGAGTTTCTTTAATTCTTCAATACAATTCATTAGAAGCTAGGTTCCAACATGCTTAATTTCCCTTTTCAATACCATGTTAATTCCTAAAAAATGCACATTAAAAATGACTAGTTTAATTAGGATAGATTTCTATTTTAGATTTTAATTGAATTTAGTTTAGAGTTTTTCTCTTTATTTTTCAATTAGAACTCATTAGAAATTAAATCCCTTACTCTCGATTGCTTGCATTAATGGTTTATTTTGGTGCACTTGAAGGATCCTTATGTGCATGGTTCAATTTTGTATGGTGAATAATTATCCCTCATATTTGAGCAAAATATACCCAACTCCCATGAACATGTAACACTTTTATTGCTTTCCATTTTATCATTTTCCCTACGTGTTCACTAACGTAAGAAATAATCAAAAACGATCTAAAAAAAACTTTTTCCAAAAGAACAAAAAAAACTTGATCCAATGTCAAGTATTTTTTCCAAATCAAGTTTAATTGAATGTGACGCGAGTGCTTGATCCAACGTCAAGTACCTCTTCTACTTAGTTCACACAATTTTCATATTCAACCTCAAACACTTTATCAAACGTCAAGTCATTTTCAAAACTTTTTTTATAATAAATTGGACGAAAAAGGATGAGGTGTACGTACTTCTACACACCATTTCTCAAGTGCTTGGGTTATCGGTTGTACTTACCTTGTGGCTTGATACTTGTCTTCCACTCAAAAACACTTAACAATAAACGAGTTTAATTCGGTCCTCTTAGGGCAAAAAAAAGAGGTTGGGATGAATTATCCTTTTAGCTCCCGAGTATTCCGATTGTCGGTCGTACTTAGCATGTGGTTATATGCATGTCTCCTTCTAAGTACCAACAATTAAACTCACCTCACAACTTTCATAAATAAACACTATTTGGATGAAAAAGAGAGGTCAAGATACAACTGTCCTTTCAGCTCCTGAGTACTCGGATTGCCTGCCGTACTTAGTTTGTAGTCTGATACTTGTCTCCGACCCTAAAATCAATCACAACCCATCAAATCTAATTTTCCGCCTTAGGGCATTCAAACATTTTCACAAAGGACATGTTATTTCTGTTCTACGCAATACGAACGACTCTTAAGCCTCCCATGCGCGAGCATACAAGTAAAGTTTAACTGTTAGAATGCGATCCTAGCGCATTCATTCTACCGCAAATAAACAAATGCTTAAGTCTCCCATGCACAAGCATATAAGCAACGTTTAACTGCTAGAATATGAACATTAACTGTTCAATAAAAACAACCAACAAATATGTATTTTCTACCACGAACTACAGAGCTCTAATTTCTTTATTACACTATGAGTATACATAGGTACGAGGGTCTGAATCCTTGGTGAGCACACTAATTAAAAACTTGTTTTTTTCTCCTTAAATCAATCGCAAGTAATCTTTAGATAATAACACTCATTCACATAGGATAAACAAAACGGTTCCTATTGAGTACAACATATGTGAGGGGTGGTAATACATTTTCCTTGCATAATTGACTCCTGAATCCGCTCTTGGTTGCAACGACTATCTTTTAGGGGTTTTATCGATATTTTCCCTTTCCTCTAGAATAAATAAAGTTCGGTGGCGACTCTATATTTTTCGTTGCGCGACATGTGGCAGAGAAGAAAGTGAGTGGGTTCTCACTTAGTTTGCCAACACCCAAGTTAAAGACAATTGTTTTTGGATACCGGCCTACGATTGTGTTTCCTTGGGATGAGGATATGTGTTACCACATAGTGAATTAGCCGAATATTTGGTGCATATAGCCCGTAGTGAATGAAGTAGGAATGCCATTATTTGGATTTGACAAGAAGGAGATAACATCCTTCACAAAATAAAAATCATCACCTAATTCTAATTCATCTGATGTGTACAATGAGTCAGTGTTAAGAAGATCACATACTTCATTGTATTCTTCAAGAGTAAAAAAGATTGGATGATTTTATACCTCATATGTGATTATCTCATCTTTGTAATTGGGGTTTAAGTAGAACATCTTTACTAGAGTTGGGAAAATCTCTTATTGGATATTGTTGATGAAGTCTTTCAACCTTGCTTGAACGAAGACTTCAGAGAGATAATCAATCATTATTATACACTCCTGCACTATTTCAATCATTATTATGTCCTTTTTATTCTCATGACAATGTTTGGGAATTTGCGGTCTTTTAAAAACAAGGGATAATCAATCATTATTTTACACTCCCGCACTATTTTAATTCATATAAATATTTAAAAAAAACTTTAAATAAATTATTTAAAAATATTTATAAAAGATAAAATTACTTAAAAAACACATTGAATATAGAAATTGATTTTTGATAATAATTTTCTTATAAAGAATATTCTCAATGCATTATTATTTTTTATTGAAACAACACATTATGACTATATTCCTTCGAATAAACTAACCTTATGTTATCCCAGGAAGAAATATTCATCATAATATTATTATAGACTGAGAGATGATCCATGCGTATGCGAGAATGAAAACTCAAAAGGTTTTTATGTCGATAAAAATTGATTTGAAGAAAGTCTATGATAGATTGAATTAGAAGTTTGTCACTCAATGTTTATGTGACTGTACGTTTCTTGCAAAGTTAATTAATTTAATTTATTATTGTATTTCTTCTTTGTCCTTCAAAATCTTATGGAACGAAGACAAGCTTGAAAGCTTTTCTCACTCCAATGATATTCGTCTAGGTGGTTCACTCTTTCCTTACCTATTTATTATTTTTGTGGATCATTTTTCGCATATTATTGTTGATCAGGTTGATGCATTTTATTGGAAGCATATGAAAGCGGAGCATGAGCAATCCCAAGTTTTTCACCTCCTCTTTGCAAAAAACCTCCTTCTTTTTCCAGAGGCCAATACGAGTAGGCCTATTGTATAAAGCATTGTCTCGATCAGTTCTGTTAAGCCTCAAGCCAAAAGATTAACTTAAATAAGACCAAAAACTTTCCTCAGTTAATACAAATTCCCAGGTTAGACATGAGATTTTATAGCACATTGTGTTTAGAAAAGCCCCTAGCTTGGGCAAGTACCTTGGGGCGAATATTACCCATGTAGAAACTCAAGGAATAAATTTCAACATATTACTAAGCAACAACAATAGTGTGTGTGGTTGGAAACACCAATGATTGATCTTAGCCGAGAGAATCACATTATGTGAATTAATGTTAAGTTATATCCCTTATTTCCATATGCATTATGATAAAATAGGCACCATTATTTATAATGATTTAGAGAAATTCAAAGAGGATTTATATGGAGAGACACTCAGACAACCCGTAAGACTAATCTAATCAGTTGAGAGGTTTGTTATATGCCCAAAGACCATGTGGGCTTAGGCGTCAAAAAGACTCAACTTATTAATAATGCTTTTATTTTTAAAATGCTTTAGAATTTATTGACTAATATTAATGATTTACAGTGTCAATTTCTCATTAATAAGTATGACAAGAAGAAAAACCCGTGGGAGAATATGATTAAAAAGTCAAACGATTTCCCTTTATGGGAATCATTGGTAAAGGTGTGGGACAAATTTCAAAAAAAAATATTACGTGGAACCTTAGGGACGACAAGAGGGTTAACTTTTGGATGGATCAATGGGGATAAAGATAAGAAGTTTTACGTGGATAATGCTTACATTTATCTCACCACTACTTCGAATGCTATAGAAACAAATGTAGATTGGAGTATCATTTGAAAGTGGAAAGGTCCTAATCGGATCCAAACATCCGCTTAGCTTATGTTATACGATAGGCTTTTGACTAAGTCTCGTCGGCACAAGGGAGATTTAATTTTCTCTGCCGATTTGAATTGATGTACGAATACATAAGAGAGTTTAACTCATGTGCTTCAAGATTGTTACTAAACAACACATGTTTAGATAAGACTTGTCCATCCAATAAATGACTCACTTTTACTTTTTTTTTCTTCTTGCAGGAATTGAATCTATTAAATCTTAAAGGAAACATTGCATATTGACATACAATATTTATGGTCACTTGATGGTACTTATGAAAGTGGAGAAACAAATCAATTTTTGAAGAAGGCTTTTAGCGACTGAGTCACCCAATGGAAACAAACATGTAGTTGATAAAGACGATAGAGAATGGAAACCATGTACAGAACAACGACAATCAATTGGAAACAAAGATTAAGCATATTTAATGGAATTATCCAAAAAACAATTGGATTAAGCTCGATTGTGATTGTACATAAAAGAAAACTACGTCCATATGCGGATGCAAATGTTTGATTGGGGACTCTCTGATGTGGGGTTATGCACATAAAATTAGTATGTGTGATGGAGATGCGAAATATCTTGGTAAGAAATAATTAGATATTTGATTCTCGAGATGAAAAAGTGATATGTAAAATTCAATGATATTTGATAGGAACTAAATTGTTATGGAGATTGGATAACCAACTATAAACTAGCTATGAAGAATAATGCATTCGTCAATCTTTCCAACTTCATATTGAATAATTTAAAGGTCAAGATATTTGATGATATGTCCTTAAAACTCTTTACCTAGACTTGTTAGAGTGACTTAATTATTTTCCCTTATATTTTTTTGGACTTTAGACCTTCTTTTGTATCAAATAAAAGTCTTATATTATACTCACAAGTAATTAAATGAGTTGACTAAGATTTTTTTATTAATTGAAAACCCTTAGTTTGACTCATACTAAAAGTACAATTTATATTCCGGTCCTCACCAACTCCAATAAAGTGGTGAGCTGCACATATACTATATCCTGTTTATAAATAAATAAAAAACTCAAATAAATATATTTTGTTTTCTTTCTATATTTGATTAGTTAAAAAATGAGAAGATATGTTCCTCAAGTAAGTAAGCTCATATATACATCTCAATCGTATGTATATGAGTTCCAACTAACGATACTTTATTTATTTATTTTAAGATGCTCATCTGATTATTAGTCTATTATTATACCCCAAAAAAAATTACAAATGACATAAATACCCTTAAAATAATATTAATTTTATAGTAATTGGTTTAATATATTGTTTTAACATAACAATTTACTACTAGTTTAATAAATTATATTTTAATTAAGTTGTTAAATTTAGTTCAACTACATTGTGAACATTCCCAAAACAACAAGAACATGGGTGGATCCACCACCTACCCAACATGTATGTCTTGTTGTCATCTCCAACTATACATCGTAATCCTATCCTTTATCCTACTTTTAAAATATCTAGATTCCCAAATAATAATAATAATAATAATAATAATAATAATAATAATAATAATAATAATAATAATAATAATAATAATAAAGCAAGTTGTTTGAATAAGGGTGTAACAATCATGTTGTAGAAAATGGAAGACTATGGTGCACTATCACAACTCACAATTAGACCATTAATTAACATTTTAAGGTTATCGCTCTTTTACAATTTACTATAACGTTTAACAGAGGTTTTTACTAAAACAACATTTTTAAAATTGAGATAGAATTGTTTATCATAATTTCATTTTTATATTTAGTACCTTTCTTCTTCTGCATGATCATTATCTATCATAATATCATTTTATATATTTTTATTTGATTTTTCCTCTCTGTCAAACTGTGACTTAAAGCATCAACCGTTGAGTTTGGAAGCTAGTGATGATGATGAGTTTTCTCAAGATCCATCTATAGAAGTGATGCTAACCTTCATTCTCTCACACTCTTAAGAAAACACAAATTCTTCAAAGGATATCCAAGCAAGTTGTCTCTCCAACAATGCAATTGAGACTATAATACCTTATGATTATGATGATGATGATAGCATAATGATTAGTTGTCTTGCTTTATATTTTCTTTAGTGTATTTTATTATCTCAGGTTTATTGTTTTATGGTAATAAATTCGTTCCCTTCAAATGTTTGGTGACTTCTAAGTCTATAATAAATGTGATTTATGAGTTTGTGTTGTTTATTTTTAAGGTTTTTTATAATGGTAAAGGTTTATAAGTATACGCTTATAAAGAGTATACTATACTATCTTTATATGTGAGGGCGAGTTTAACTTCTCTAAATTTTTATTTAGATTTTTTTATTTTTTTCTCATCCAGGGAGATGCATTGTCAACATTAAAAAGGGGAAATGTGGATTTATATACCGTGCAGGTATAAGCTATTGATTTTGATGATGACAATTGTCAAGCAGCTTTTAATGATGACAAGTCCATAAGTTAAACATCTTTTGATGTGAATAGTTCTTTTCGTGAGTTATTTTGTGACAACTGACAAATGGGAAGGCTATATTAATTGTCTAGTAATTCTTGATAATGACATCTAATCAAGAACAAGATATCTCTAGTCTCATAAGTCAAATGCTTTAAGTTCAAGTATAAGTGCTAATCAACGTCTAGTCAAGTAGAGCATCCTAAAATTTGAAATGAGAAAGTATGAAAGCTCTCCTAGTTTGTGTTTAGCGTTTTATAGTGATCATTTAAATTATAAAAGATCACGAATAAGTCTTGAATTACTAAGGAAATTACAAAAACACACGTGCGCGCACCCACGTACACACACAACATTTCAAACTATCTCATATTTTTATTAAAACTTCTTGAAATCATATTAAGAAATATATGGAATTAATTAAGAAATATTTTTAATCAATTAGGAAATCTAACTTACGGCCTAATCAATTAAGGACGTGATCTAATAGATTAAAGCAAGGAGAAAGTCATTCTAATCGAATAGAAAAGCTATTAATTGATTAATTCATATAGTTGTTTTAGGATTTTTCTTTTCTAGATTAAAGTTGTCATCTTTTAAAGTGTTTTAATCAATTAAATAATTTAATTTGGCATATGAAACATTTCCTTTTTAAGCCAAAGTTTGTTCTATATAAAGAAGATTTCTTCTCATTTTATTTCACATCATATTTTTGAATAGAAACCTCACTATTACTTCTCTATTCTCCTTATTTCTGAAATTGTTTTTTCACTTGAATTGTCGTGGTATGATAAGTGGTTTTCGTATTGTCTTTACTAGTCATTTTTTCTTAGCATTTTTATCGCTTTTTATCCAATTTATTTATATTTATCATATATTTTTATTTGATAGTGTTTTTTTTTTCTATTTTAAGGATTTAATAAGTGTTCAAGGTGAAAGAGGATCGAAAACGAGTAAAGCATGGAAAAATGTCAAAAGTTGGAAAATCCTCATTCAAAATCCAGAGGGATGCTACGACCTGTAGAATTAAGGTCTTGGGGAGTCCTCCATTTTGAACTCTCCGTACAAAAAATAGAGGCATGATACGACCACATGTAGCAGTTACTACGAGTTGTAGCAGAAGGGTGACACATCTTCTGATTCTTTCCTTTTTTTAGATTGATTCTCATGTTTTTGGAATTTGGGCATGTTTAAATGTGGGATATTATGATGTAATGGCTATTGAACAAAGAGATATTCATCATAATTTAGGGTTTTCTATAAAACTCACAGTTGATTGTGATTTTCGGAGGCTAGCATTATTTTCCTAAAGTTTCTACGTATTCTACTTTTATATGTACTCAAGTCTCCATTGGAGCATTGAATTAAAGTTTAACAATTCAGGTTTTATTATTTGTTTTCATTAAAATTGCTTGTTTAATTCAACTATTTACAATGAATTTGATTATGAATACTGTTTTGGTTATGTTTTCCCTCACCATGAGTGAGTGGTCCATTAGGGACTGAGGGTTATGGGGATCATCTCATCAACATTTGTATGGTCTGTCACAAGTCAATTACGAGATCTCTTTGTCCAAATTTATTTTAATACCCGAGTTCATGCATTTCAACCCTTGTACCAAAGTAAAGTGTTCTCAGGTACCGATCATAGTCTGAAAGGATATGTGTCGGTACCGGAGTGCATGCTTTTAAATAAACAAGTCCAATACATTAAAAGCGCTTGGATGAATTAGCGAATCCCTGACGAATAATACGGTCGAGCAAAAGCCAACAAATTATTCGTCATCGATAGGGCAACGCGCTGGAGAAAGTAGGTGTTGTCCATATTTATCTATTTTCTATAAACTGTGTCGAAACTTTCGTAATAGAAGTGACTCAGATTGTATGAACGTGACAAATTGAGAACTATAACCCTAATCCCCAATTTTTTTTAGTTGAGCAAAAGTAACGAATCCCTGAGGAATAATACGGTCGAGCGAAAGCCAACAAATTATTCGTCATCGATAAGGCAATACGCTGGTGAAAGCAGATGTTGTCCATATTTATCTATTTTCTATAAATTGTGTCTAAACTCTCATAATAGAAGTGACTCTAGTTGTATGAACGTGTCAGAGTGAGAACCATAACCCTAAGTCATATTTGCCTCCATTGTGATTTAAGTGATTTTTCAATTAAGATGATTTCCTATAAGTGTTATTTATTTAAGCTGTTTTAACCAAATTTCAAATTATTGATTCCTTTAGATATACATTGATAGAATGAAATTCAGTACTTACATCATTGGTCTCTTTGGTTCAATAACTTCTTACTACTTCGCACAACCGTGCACTTGCGGTGTGTCAAGTTTTTGGTGTCGTTGTCGGTGACCAATTGCGTTTGATATTGAATTACTATTTAATCACCGTATAGACTAGAGCTTTATTTTCTGTTTATTTTTCTGTAGCTCTCGCTACCATTGGATATGAAGAACTCGTTTTGATTATTCTATTTTGTTATCATAGAGATTAGAGTAACTTTTTCTTTTCTATTGTTTCTTTAATGGTATGCATGAACTCTATCCAAAATATGTCCAACTATGTGAACAATGACCATGGAGACTTTTATCCCAATACCTATAATCCATGGTGGATAGATCACCAAAACAAATTCTATAATAACCACTCCCAGTATACTGAGGAACCACCAAACTCCCTACAATCCAACCTTGAAATGTTAAATGAGAATTTTATTCTGAATCAAACTCGCTCTAACCTGGAATCTATGATGGAGAGTTTTCTGATGATACAAACTCGATAAAATGAAGAACGTAGAAACCAAAATCTCCATACTAGTGAAGCCCTTAGGCAGCTAAACACTGTGGTCGAGTACATCACGACTCACAGCAAGGCATTGGAGACCCAAATATCCCGACTTGCACACACCCTTATAGGACCCTTCCCTGAGGGACGTGTGAATGTTGTAACAACCAGAAGTGAAAAAAAGTTGAAAATTATAGGGAGAATGATAAAAAGGTTGATGAGAGTTCTTGTAAGAAAATGATAGAGATTTAGGAAAATCCACCGACACCACTCGAAAAAAAGGTTGTCGAATAGGTAGAGAATGAAACACCTTATGTTTCTCCTTGTCGCATCCGCGAAAAAACAACCGGCGGGCTAAAACAAAACAACACAGAGCCGCCACCGTGCGTTATTTATCCCAAAAGAGGGAAAGGAAACGCTCGAAGTAAACCTGGAAAGAACATGGTCTCGCGACCAGAGAGAATGGGATCGGGAGTCGGTTATGCGAAGGGAAGGTATTAGCACCCCTTCGCATCCGTCGTACTCGACGGGATCCACGCTCTAAAGAATAGGAAAAGGTTGCTAAAACAAACATCACACACACACACCACATGTGGGAGAAGAGGGGAGAGGGCTCGCTAGGATATCGCATCCTATGCCTACGTATCTCGTCTGGAACGAGAATCAGAGCTACCGTAGTTCGGCTCACGCACGCCGAAACAAAACACACGCACAAAAAGGCAAACATAGAACCCGAACGCCAATCGCTGGACTTACATCAGCTTCCGAACCAAACAAACCCACACTGGAAACCAGATGCCACTTGATGGACTTATACCGGACTCCAAGCACACAACAATAGGATACAGAATGCCAATGGCTGGGCTTACATCCGTCTCCTAACACACACAAGAACAAACAAGCAACAAGTTACTAAGGAGTCGGGAACTCGAGCCTAGCAACTGTCAAGCAAACACCAAGAAGGGTGAACACACAGACTAACAGGGAGTCGGGAACTCGAGCCTGATAGCTGGCAAGCACAACACACTCAAAAAAGAAAAGGGTGCCCGGAGAGATCTCGTATGACCTCCTGCCTACGTACCTCATCTGGTATGAGGATCAGGGCGACGTAGTTCCCCTGAACGGGAAAGAAATTCTAACCAGATACAAAGGGAGACACACTACTAGGGAGCTGGACTCGAGCCTAGATGTTATCATGCATCATTGCCCTATGTTATGGTTTCTATCCTAACTTGCACAGGCAGCAAGCTAATCCTAAACAGGCAAAGCAAAGCATGCAAGCATAATCAAAATAAAGCAAACTTTCGCAATTAGCACACACTATATCCAGACAAGGTGGGCTCAATCAAGGGTTAAGTTGCAAAAGCAACACAACTGTGTCAGGTGATGTTAGCTCTTAACCCTGACATTGAGAGTCAGGGTGAAGCCAGATGAAATGGGAGTGAGGGGTGTGCCTCACAGCTCTTATCCCTGGCCAGGGAGAGCTTCAGACAAAGAAGTGTGGGTCCAGAAAGTGGGAACCCTTCTACACTTATGACACTGACTCAACTGTACAACTGTACATGGATCTTGGGTTAGGATCCACAAGGCATCAACATGTGATGTGAGCCAAGGGACGACTCAACAGAATAGCCGGAGGTGGACTACACACTCTTGTATCTGCCAATTGCCTTAATCAAGGTCTTTTCCTGCTTGGGGACAAAAATAAACAATCACAGGCATTGCCTCTTAAGGAGGACTTCAGACAGGTGCCTGGCCAAGTAACAGGCCAGGTCTTCCAGACTACATGGAGAAAAGAAATTCTACCTCAATTGGTTTATACAACCAAGCAGCAGCACAAAGCAAGTTCAAAGATGAACTATTAGCAACTAATGTACCTGAAATCAATCAAATATAATCAGTATACCAATCACAAAGTCAAAACAGACAAGATAAGAGCCAACAGTCAACACAATCAATCACATGTGCAAAGCACAAGTCCAAAGCAAGTGAGCTAAGCATCCTACAAAATAGAACAAGTTAGTTCATAACAATCAACCAAACTCAATCAACTTGCATTAATCTCCTTAAAACATTTGCTTCTTCAACCTGAAAATCACATTCAAACGTGAGAAACAAGACCACTAGGACAAGCCTAGGGTCCAAAGGAGATGAAAAATTTAAAACAGCAAGTGAAACTCAACAAGAATCAAGATAAATCACTCCAGAATAAAGTCCAATTGGTCTCACATCAAAACTATGCACCAAATCCATTTCATACAAGAAAAAGCACAAAACATGCAATTTAGAACCTCAAAGGACCAAACAGAATGATCACAATCAAATCAATACCAAAACATTTCAATAAATCCTCAAAAAATTCATGATCCAACAGCATCCACAACATAACAATCACACCAAATTTCAGCTCATTTGGATTAAGGGAAGTAAGTCAATGAAATTCATAAAGTCTAGACAAGTTCATACAAGCTCATACAATGCATCAAAACAAGCATCAACTTCCATCCATCACAAAACAGAAATAAAATATGATAAATGAATGGGACTAAAACCAAGATGTACCTCAAGATGTCTACAATACTCATGCCAAATTTCACATTCATCCAATTAATAACCAGAATTTCACAAATCAAATGGAAACATGTCTCATAAAAAGTCAACAAATGACTAAACAGCAAATAAAATCCCAATCAAATAGTAAATGGACTCAAAAATTCCAGAAAAGATTCACATGTATTCTCAACATTCATAAGTATCCTCATGCAAAAATACAGCTCAATTCAGGTTCAACAAGCATAGAAAATAAAATCAAGAAGTTGCACAAAGCATGGCATGGCACAAAATGTAACACCTCTAAAGATCATGTCATAACTCTCAATCCAGGAACTCAAAATTTACAAACCACATATCAAAATGACCAGGAATGAGTCTAGTTTAAGCACAAAAAATTTCATGAATTTCTAATGAAGCATCATCATTTTATGAGCAAAAGAGTGAGCATGGTGCACAAAATGACATGTCAAAGCAAACCCTAAGCATTTTCAGAAATTACACGTGCACAATATTATTAAAAATCACCATAAAATCCAACACATCACAAGGAGAATGGCACAAAAAATTGCATCAAATTTGGATTAAAATTGGATGAGTTATCATTTTTTGAATGAGAAAGAAAAATAAAAAAAATAGTGAAATAGCATGTGAAACAAGTAAAGTATGTGAAAATAAAGAGCAAAAGCCAAAAGGTGGAATTGCATCAGGCGAGAATCGAACAGCGTTCACATTCAAAAGCTCCTGCGCGCGCTAACACACTAATGCATGAACAGTAACGATTATATGGATCTAGCATACGTTCTGGAAAATTTTAGAACATCTTCATCACGTGTTCTTGACCAAAATCCGACACGAACAAACTTTAACCAAATTCAACAATCCATACACCGTTGGAAAGATCTCACAAAGAACAACACGAATCCGGCCTTAATTAAACTTAATTCATGCTAATCAACTCGGATCGATCAAAAGAACATTTGAACATCAAACTTCAATTCCTAATATCTCATTCAATACTCAACGAAATTCAACGATTCAAAGTTCATGCTACTCCACAATCCACGATCTATCCTATGCCTAACATAATTACAACAATTATTGAGATCGAATTCTAACCTCTTGGAGATGGCAGTGTTGGATTCGGTGATTTCAATGCTCCAAAGTGTGAAACAGATGTAGGTTAATGCTTAGGAAGATGATTGGAATAGGTACTTCAGCTCCAGTATGCTCCAGATCCAAGGATTCTCAAACTGCCATGGCTATGCAAGGTGATAACAGTTGTACTTCTTCAAGGATTTTGCACGACCTGGCTTCAAACAGATGTTCAATCTACCTGCACATGATGAATGGAACAAAGAGGAAGCAACAAGAATCAATGAATTCGATAAAAAAAAGTGAAAAAAGATTGAGAGAGTTTTGAGAGAATTTGATGAATTTTGTTGTTAGATCTGAGAAAATGAAATGTGATTAGGTGAAACAGTTATGATTAGGGACTTTATATGGTGTGCTAATCAATTTGTTAAACAAGATTAGCAAATATGATGTGAATTAGCAAAGTGCAATTTTCATGTGTTTTGGCCAAAATGACCTTTTCAAAATGCAGCCAATGTAACAGTGCAAATGTCATCCAAACAAGTCCAATTTTCTGTTTATGATGTGTTGGAAATGGTTTTGAGTGAAAATTACATGTATTTTTCAAAAACACCTTTTTTCCCACCAAAATACAAAATGAACACTTGAAAAATGGACTTTTGCTATGATGATTTTTGATGAAATGTGATGATGCATCATGAAAGTACATGTCAAATGTGGTTTGCTCAAAAAAGAATCACCCAATTTGGCCTTTCCATTCAAAAGTTATGGCACTTTGAAATTCAACTTTCTTGGACAATGATCAATCCATAACTTGCCAACCACACATGAGAAATTCATGTTCTTGGACTTTTTGGAAAGGTGAGAGCAAGATCTACAACTTTCATGTTGAACAAAATTTCATTTGAAACATTTTTGGACACGTAATTTTGAGGAGAAAAACTTTCCATTTTTGGCAATTTTCAATTACAAGTCACTTTCTATTTTTGGAAAGTTTCCATCTGACTTTATTTCCTTCATTCTTGATCTTTGAAATGTCAAATGAAACTTGTTTAGACATGAATGAAGTGTCTCTAACTCTCTCCCACCTCCAAATCTATCAGTTCAGGCACAGTTGACCACAGTTGACTTTTCTGACTGATAGATGAATTTCAGCTTGACTGATCAACTTGAGCCTCAAACTCCTGATGAAATGGCTCAATGATGAAACCCTAGCTTCCATAAGCTCAATAAAACCATGTGATGATCCCCATATCCACTGAAAACCCCATCTCCTTCACAAGCCCTAATTGGCCTAATACAGATGATTCAACTGATTAGGGTTGACCAGTGGTCAAAACCCTAATCTCAAGGTATCTGATCAATCTCTTGAATCTCTGGGATGATGACAAAACCATGATGATGATGATGTATCATTTCAACCAAAATGAAGCTCAATCTCCTTGAGAATCAAAAAACCCTAATTTGAATCACACATCCTCAAATGATTAGTGATCAGTCCAATGAAAAACCCTCAGCTTGAATCTCAACCTCTTATCTTCTGACCAAGACTTAGGAGGATGACTTGCTCAATGTAGCCACATGATATGCCAAGATGCAATGACTAATGACCTAAAAAATGATATGCAATATGTTAAGCTAGTCCCAAGAGAGGAGGGCAAATTTTGAGGTGTTACAGCTGCCCTTATTCAATCCACTGTGAACCTGTCGATATGAATAGCCTCGGCTTTCAGATGATCAGGATGAAGAGTGATTGAATATCAAGAACAGACGAACAATTTGCACTCTGATGGGAAAATAATTAACAGTGCCTGTCAGAATCGGCAAAGAAACAATCTTGAAAGAAAAATCCGTTTGGTACGGAGAAAGTCGGCCTGATCACCGAAACAAAAACGTCGACCTGGATACCAAAATAAATGGTAACACAGGGATAACCATGGCCTGAACACCACCTATCCGCTGGGGATTTATTATTATTTTTTTTCTTTGAACCCCGAAATTTCCTCTTTTTTCGTTTCTTGAACCCCGCAATTTTCTTTCGCGCAAATGATCCCGGATCACTGCATTTGAACCCCGATATCTTGTTTGCCAACATAATGAACCTCATTCTCCATTTGAACCCCAGTCGCCTGACGCTAACTTGTGATCGCCATTGTGAACCCCATTCTCCAGAAAATGTCTCAACATTTCCCTTTCTCCATTTGAACCCCGCTCTCCAGAAAATGCCTCAACATTTCCCTTTCTCCGTTTGAACCCCGTTCTCCGCTTTCTTGTGATAATTCCGCTGGCAATGCCGGAAATAACACCAAACACCACTCTGAGGGCGACAATTCAGAGGGTACACCTTCACAAAAGGAAGGTAACATGTGCATCTCTTCCTCAGAAGACACCCATAACGACCTCCATTGGCCTCAGCCAAAGTCTAAGGTGACACATGAACAGAAGATAATCCTGCGGACCTCATCCCGGATATAATCTTCAACTCCAATCTCTATTTGAACCCCGATCTCCAGAAAATGCCTCAACACTTCCTTTTCTCCAATTGAACCCCGATCTCCAGAAAATGCCTCAACATTTCCCTCTCTCCGTTTGAACCCCGATCGTCGCGCTGATCGCGTAGCGTCCTTTGATTTTATTTCCATCTCCGTCCGACGGAAAAATTTCCTCCAGTATCGCACTACCGGGGAACATTGCTGATCTGACGTCATGATGCTAAACTCCTCAGAGTAACACCTTCACCATCCGGCGAAACTAAATCTCAAACGGTAACCACGGCTTGAGTCGCGCTGATCGCGTAACATTCCCACCTCTGTCCGACGGAAAAGTTTCCTCTAGTATCGCACTACTGGGGAAGTACTGCTGATAAAAGACAGTGCCAAACTCCTCGGAGCAACACCTTCACCCTCAGGCAACCACTTCTCAAACGGTAACCACGGTCTGAGACTAGCTCATGCTTGCAATATGATGCATGATTGATTTTTCTGCGCAATGCTCCATAATTATGGAAATGTTATGCAGTTTATTATGCAATATGCTATGATCTCCTAAATGATGCATGCATAAAAAAGCATCCCCCTCAAGGGACTCTTCTGGGGAGCTCGAGACACTCTGCCGAGGAACTCGCCATTGCTCCATCTCCACCCTGCCGGGGACATAGCACTGCTGCTGGGAAAAGGCAACCCTTGCTGGGGAAAAACCTCCTTTGCACCCGATCCGCTTGGGGGGATTGCTGGGGAAAGATCCACCAATGCACTCTGTGGGGATACAACAGTCTTTGACTTGCTGGGGATACAACACTCCAGACTCTATTTGGGGAACCAACACTCACAGATACCTCCGCTGGGAAACAGCAACCTTCAGGCCTGGCTGCTGGGGAAGCATCGATCTGAAACCTGCTGGGGGATAACCATCCGGACCCTGCTAGGGAAGCTACAGACCTTGGATCTGCTGTGGAGTTAGTCCTCACGACTCTGCTTGGAGAGATGAGGAAAATCTGGTACTGAACACCAGACGACTCGTCGAACCTTCGTATTCATATCCAACTCCCATGTCAGCTTTCCAATTTTGAGAACTCCCAGACTCATCTGGACCTTTTCTGCTCCATCAACTTGTATTCCAGACCGCTCCGTACTCGACGGAGCACGAACCCCTGGGATTTACACAAACTTTTCAATCTTCCGACTTTGAAGAATCTTCTTGATTAATTCTCAAGGATCATCGTACGTCTCGCCGTCTTTTCACCGTTCTTCTATTCATTCGTCCCTGATTGGACTCCATGGGGATCGTCTTGTCAAAATCTTCCACATCACAACCTGCAAGTGAGTGAAAATATCTAACAGTACCTGCAAAAGAGATCGTTAGATAAAACCGTGCCCCAGGCGTGCCAAGATTTCAACACTTGGGTCACTCAACCTTCCGAATAAGATTTTAAGCTTTCAATCTTATAAACATGCATTGGAAGGGATCTGTATGTCTTAAAATGCAAAGATTCTTTATCAAAAATAATCGGATGTTTTTGCAATCAAAGCGGTAATGAAAAACAAAAACAAAATTATTTGACTGAATATGCATTTTATTGATTGAAAAGATGTGTGGCTCAAACTGAGCAATACAAAGGAAGCAATTCCTGAAAAGAGGTAATTGCGCTCAAAAGGAAAAATCTATCCTAATGGCAATGTGAAACCCGTGATCTCATCGAGTTCCAACTCGGTTACACCCCATATGTCCTCAGACTCTCCGTGCTTTCTGCCTTCTGAACAAGACGATTCCGATTGATCCCTACCGGGTATTATCCATGATGCTTTAACCAAAGCGCAAACGGTCATGCCAAACGCAGTTGTTCGTTTCAATCCCTCTTTTGCCTGGACCGCCCTTTCGGGTTTTCAGTCCACCGGGATACCCTTTTTTGCCCAAGTCGCCTTTTCAGGTTTTCGACTTGCCGGGTGTACATTTTTTCTTTTTATCCCTAATTTTTGCCCGAACCTTTTCATTCTGTTTTTTTTTTTTTCGCCGGGATGCCCATTTTTGCCTGGACTATTTTATTCTTTTCGTCCAGCGGGTCTCTTTATACGAAGTATTTTTTAACTACGTCTGCATTCACAGGGGATGGAAAATCTTCGCCATCCATGGTCGTTAACAACAAGGCTCCGCCAGAAAAAACCTTCTTGACCACGAATGGACCTTCATAATTAGGTGTCCATTTGCCCCTTCGATCGTTTTGAGGAGGAAGGATCCTTTTCAGCACCATATCACCTACGTGATATACACGAGGTCGTACCTTTCTGTCAAAAGCACGCTTCATCCGCTGCTGGTATAACTGCCCATGACAGATGGCCGCCAGCCTCTTTTCCTCAATCAGGCTTAACTCTTCATACCGGGTCCTTACCCATTCAACCTCTTGCAACTTCACGTCCATCAGGACTCTCAAAGAGGGAATCTGAACCTCAACCGGTAGCACGGCTTCCATCCCATATACCAATGAGAAAGGAGTTGCCCCAGTAGATGTGCGCACCGACGTTCGATACCCATGCAATGCAAACAGCAACATCTCATGCCAGTCTTTGTAGGTTACCACCATTTTCTGCACAATCTTCTTGATATTCTTATTGGCTGCCTCAACCGCCCCATTCATCTTCGGACGATAGGGAGAAGAATTGTGATGCTCAATCTTGAATTCCCGGCACAGTTCTGCCATCATCTTATTGTTCAAATTAGAACCATTATCAGTAATGATTCTCTCGGGAACCCCATATCTGCAAATGATGTCTCTCTTGAGAAATCTGGCAACGACCTGCTTCGTCACGTTCGTATAAGAGGCTGCTTCTACCCACTTGGTGAAGTAATCAATAGCCACCAATATGAACCGATGTCCATTCGAAGCCGTAGGCTCAATCTTCCCAATCATATCAATGCCCCACATAGCAAACGGCCATGGAGACGACATTAAGCTCAACGGATTTGGAGGCACGTGCACCTTATCAGCATAAATCTGGCATTTATGACACTTCCGCACGAAATTGAAACATTGGGCCTCCATTGTCATCCAATAATAACCTGCCCTCAGCAGCTTCTTTACCATTGCATTCCCACTGGGATGGGTACCGAACGATCCTTCATGAACCTCTTTCATCAATTGGCTTGCTTCTCTATCATCAACACATCTGAGCAAGACCCAATCAAAATTCCTCTTGTACAAAACCCCATCCTTATTCAGATAAAACACCATGGCCAACCTCCGCAGAGTCTTTCGGTCCTTCTTAGATGCTCCCTCAGGATACTCTTGAGCCTCTAGATAGCGCTTGATATCGTAATACCACGGCTTCTCATCGTCAGGCGCCGTATCAACAGCAAACACATAAGCCGGTCTATCCAGACGTCCTACCTCAACACTGGGGAATTGATTCCACCATTGCACTTTAATCAAGGCAGCCAGTGTAGCCAAAGCATCTGCCAAAGGGTTCTCTTCTCTAGGCACATGATGCATCTTCACTTTGGTGAAAAACGTCAACAATCTCCTCGTATAATCCCGGTATGGAACTAAATGAGATTGATGCGTATACCATTTTCCGTTAACTTGATTTACAACCAGAGCTGAATCTCCATATATGACAAGGTTCTTGATCCGCAAATCAATCGCCTCTTCAATCCCCAATATACAAGCTTTGTATTCAGCCACGTTGTTGGTGCACTTAAATGTTAGCCGGGCAGCAAAAGGAATGTGGGATCCTTTCGGCGTAACCAAAACAGCACCAACACCGCTACCATTCACGTTAACGGCCCCATCAAACATCAAAATCCATTCGGATTCAGGGTCAGGCCCCTCCTCCGGGATTGGTTCCTCGCAATCTTTCGATTTGAGAAACATGATGTCCTCATCAGGGAATTCAAACTTCATCGGTTGATAATCCTCAATGGGTTGCTGGGTGAGATAATCAGACAATACACTCCCCTTGATTGCTTTCTGAGAAGTATATTGTATATCATATTCGGTCAAAATCATTTGCCACCTCGCAACCCGTCCGGTCAATGCTGGCTTCTCAAAAATGTACTTGATTGGATCCATCTTGGAAATCAATAAAGTGGTATGGACCCGCATGTACTGCCTCAGTCGGCGAGCAGCCCAGACCAAAGCACAGCAAGTTTTCTCGAGCAGTGAATATCTTGTTTCACAGTCGGTAAACTTTTTGCTAAGGTAGTATATGGCATGCTCTTTTCGACCAGACTCGTCATGCTGCCCCAATACACACCCCATAGACCCCTCGAGGACTGTCAGGTACAGAATTAACGGTCTTCCCTCCACAGGAGGCATCAGAATCGGAGGCTCCTGCAAATATTCTTTTATTTTTTCAAATGCCGCCTGGCAATCATTATTCCACCCGACCGTTTGATCTTTTCTCAACAATTTGAAAATCGGTTCACACGTGGCTGTTAGGTGAGATATGAACCGTGAAATGTAGTTCAATCTACCTAAGAAACCACGAACCTCCTTCTCTGTTCTCGGTTCAGGCATTTCTCTTATTGCTTTTACTTTCGCAGGATCAACCTCGATTCCTTTCTCACTTACTATGAACCCCAGCAATTTACCGGACCGCACTCCGAAAGTGCACTTATTCGGATTCAACCTCAGTCTGAATTGTCTCAGCCGGTCGAACAACTTGGCCAGATCTACCAAATGCCCCTCTTCTGTCTGGGACTTTGCTATCATGTCATCAACATAGCATTCGATTTCATGATGAATCATATCATGAAACAAAGTCACCATGGCCCTCTGATAAGTAGCACCGGCGTTCTTGAGACCGAATGGCATCACCTTGTAACAAAAAGTGCCCCATGGTGTGATGAACGTTGTTTTCTCCATATCATCTGGCGACATTTTGATTTGATTATAGCCAGAAAAGCCATCCATGAAGGAAAACACCGAGAATTGAGCTGTATTATCTACCAACACGTCAATGTGAGGTAGTGGGAAATCATCCTTCGGACTAGCTCTGTTCAGATCTCGGTAGTCCACACACATTCTCACCTTACCATCTTTCTTCGGGACTGGCACAATGTTCGCGACCCAAGGCGGATAATTAGTGACAGCAAGGAAACCAGCATCCCACTGCTTTTGCACTTCCTCTTTGATTTTCATCGCCATGTCAGGTCGAGTTCTGCGCAATTTCTGCTTCACTGGAGGACAATCTGCTCTCAACGGTAGCTTGTGCACAACGATATCGGTATCCAACCCTGGCATATCTTGATAAGACCAGGCAAAGATGTCGACATACTCTTTCAACAATGCTACCATTCTGCTCTTGACACTTTCCTCCAAAGCAGCCCCGATTTTCACCTCTTTCTTGACCTCGTCGGTACCCAAATTCACTGTTTCAATCTGCTCTTCATGCGGCTGAATCACCTTCTCCTCTTGTTTCAACAACCTGGCTAATTCCCCTGGCAGTTCACAATCTTCTTCGCCTTCTTCTTCGGCTTGATAGATCGGATTGTCGAAGTCATACGAGGGTGTAACAGGATTGTTATCAATGAGATCCGGAGAATGATCGCATCTGCATGAATGTGGATTCATGCATTGCTTTAGAACCGGAACGATACAAATTGAAAAAGAAAAATGAAAACATTGCCATTTTTATTTTGTTTTTATTTTTAAACTGCAAAAATAAATGAAAAACAGGGAACACCGCTTTTAACTGAAAAACATCCTTTTATTGATGATGCAAAACTTGCAAAATTAAACATGAGGTGGCCCTTACAATGAACCATTACGTGTCGGGCAACACGTATGGCTTTCATGCAAATAAAACTGAAACAGAAAAATATTACTCTTCCAGCAGAGTGACCGTGATGATCTTTTCAGCCTTCCAGTTCTGGATTCCCATCCCTGGTGCGCACGGCTTTATCCATTGGTCAATTTCGCAGTCGCTATCAGCTTCCTCACTCATCATGCAGATGTGATCCGGATCCAGCATTCCGGCGCTGGTGAACGTGACTGACGTACGACATCCTCTTCCTTGTCCAGATGAGCCTCTGCCAGGCTGATACCCCACTCCGAAGCGGTCTTTCTTTGCGGAGATATCCATCATCCTACCCCAACCAGGAGCCTCTCCATTCTTCACCACTTCGGCGGCCTGCTTGTACGAAGCAATGGACGGTTTCTCCTCCTCTTTGGCAAACAGAGCATTCTCCACCTTAACGGTTTCGAAAGCTTGACTCGGCGTCTCTCATATCTCACCGTCCATTTCAACGTATTTGAATGAAGACAGGTGGCTGACAAAGATGTCCTCTTCTCCGCAGACTGTGACAACCTGTCCTTCCCATATATATTTCAGCTTTTGGTGCAAAGTCGAGGTCACTGCCCCAGCAGCATGGATCCACGGGCGACCCAACAGGCAACTGTATGCCGGCTGAATGTCCATGACGTAGAAAGTCGACTTAAACACCTCGGGGCCTATCTTCACTAGAAGCTCAACCTCTCCGAATACGGCCCGCTTCGACTCGTCAAATGCCCGCACTATCAAATCAGTGGGAGTCAGAACCAACCCTTCACAATTCAGCTTAGCCAGAGCCTTCTTCGGCAACACATTCAAAGAGGAGCCGGTATCAACCAGCACATGCGAAAGCACGGCTCCTTTACACTCCATTGCGATGTGTAATGCCCGGTTATGATTTCTTCCATCCACAGTCAAGTCCATATCGGTGAAACCCAGCCCATGGCTGGCATGAACGTTAGACACGACCGTCTCCAACTGGTTGATGGTTATCTCTTGAGGCACATAGGCTTTCTTCAAAATCTTCAACAAAGCCTCCCTATGCCCCTCAGAGCTTAACAGCAAGGATAGAATCGATATTTTGGAGGGAGTTTGCTGCAGATGGTCAATAAGTTTGTACTCAGACTTCTTGATGATTCTTAAGAACTCTTATGCATCATCATCAAGCTTCTCTTCCGACCCTCCAGGCGCCGGTGTCACCACTGGAGTACCATCACTAATCACTTGTTTTCCTTTCGCCCTGGCTAAAGCCTCGGCCTTTTCTTTTTTCTCTTTTTCTCCTTCTCCTCCTCTCAAGGCATCAGGAGCAAATAGTCTTCCACTGCGAGTGAAACCACTGGTACCGGCATTATCCACCTTTGAAACGGTGGTTTCATCCGCAGTCTGGTCTTCTACCTTCTCACCATTACAGTACACCTCTCCCCCATAATGCCACGGCACAGCATCATATTTGTCATACGGAATTGGTCCAGGTACCGTGATGGTAACTGGAGCCGCTTCCGCCAGGGTTGACAAATCAACCGGGTCAAAGTATATCGTTATGGTGGAGACCTCTTCTTTTCCCATATCAGCCCTCTCAATCAGAATACTTCCATTGTCCATCAGTCTCTGGACAGTCTTCCTCAACAATGTACACCCCTCAGTAGCAACCATGCACTCGGCACAAACATCACCACAGCCCGGATTGACCCCATTCAACAACAACTGCCGTTTGACCTCAGCCAACGGAGTCTTCAATTGATTAACAGATAACAGCCCCACTCTGTTCTCCTCCGAGATAGCATTCACCCCCCTTTGACCATGCGCGGGCATGGGATTAACATTCACGTTGGGAGATGGTGCGAAGTTGATCGCCTTTGAATCCACCAGGTCTTGAACCGTGTGCTTAAAAGCTTTGCAGTTCTCTATATTGTGTCCGGGAGCACCTGAATGGAATTCACATTTAGCATTCTCATCATAATTGGCTGGCCTCTGTAACACCTCAAAATTTGCCCTCCTCTCTTGGGATTAGCATTAACATATTTGCATATCATTTTAGGACTTTAGGCATTTCATGTTGCATATCATGTGGTTACATTATGCAAGCTATCCTCCCAAGTCTTGATCAGAAGATGAGGAAGTCAAGTGTAAGCCAGGGTTTTATTGATTGATCATGGGCCATCTGAGGATTGGGCTGTGAATTAGGGTTTCGTGATTCTCCAAGGATGTTGGACTTCATCTTGATTGCAATGATACATCATCATCATCATGGTTGGATGTCATCAGGAGATTGAAGAAGATTCCTGGAGATTAGGGTTTTGACCACTGGTCAACCCTAATCAGTTGTATTGGGCCAATCAGGGCTGGATCAGGAGATGAGGTTTCTGATGGTTATGAGGTTCATTTTGTGATTATATGGTGATTATTGAGGCTAGGGTTTCACCCTTGAGCCATTTCAGTTGAAGATTGGGGCTCAGTTTGATCTATGCATTGCCAGATTCATCTATCAGATGAAAAGTCGACTGTGGTCAACTGTACATGATCTGATGGATTTGGAGGTGGAAATGAGTTGAAGACACTTCATTCATGTTGGAACAAGTGTTGAATGACATCTCAAGGCTTAAAAATGAAGAAAATCAAGTCAGGACAAAAACTGCCAAAAATAGCAACTGACTTGTAATAGAAGTTTCCAAAAGTGGAAAGTTTTTGACCTCAAAAACAGAAGTCCAAGGAAGCTTCAAATGAAAAATTGTTCAACATGACAGATGTAGATCTTGTTCTCACCTTTCCAAAAAGTCCAAGAACTTGAAAATCCAATGTACGGTTTGCAAGATATGGCTCAGTGAATTTCAGAAAAGACCCGTAATCAGGAGGCCATAACTACCACATACTTTGTCCAAATTGCAAGTTCTTTATATGCACAAACTCCATTTAATGTGTACTTCAAGGGTGCATAATTGGATTTTTTGGAAAAGGCTCCATGCAAAATGCCATTTTTGAAGTGAATCAATTTAAGGAGAGGGGCAAAATGGTCCACATTTGAAAATATTGGGAATTTGAAAACAAGGCCAATACCAACAGCTCCCAAATGATATTTTTGACTTGCTCAAAGTGTTAATTTTCTGCTGTCATGCTTCTAAAATCAAAAGAGTTAAAAATCCAAAAATGCACATAAACCATTTTTTCAACTAACTCATTTTGCTTAATTATGCTTATCATTGGATTAAGTAGTTGATACATAAGCTAATCTCTAACAGAATGAGTACTCTAATCACAATTCTCTAACCACAATTGCATTAATCACTTTCATCATAACAGAAAATTCTTCACAAAAGATCACATTCTCTCATTTCTCTCGTTTTTTTTTGCTCAAAGCTTCTGAGAATTTTTTGAAGAATTCATCAAGAATTCATCAATTGGAAGCAAATTTTCTTGTGGATTCTGAATTTGCAGGTATTGAACAAGTTCTGTTGACGAAGAACCACGCGAAGTGGTGATCGAATCGAGCTGTGGCAAGAATCTTCTTCCTCCATAACAGTCAGTAATTCTTGAAGATCGAAGGATTACCGAGCGGAATCGAACACTCCGCGCACCTCCTGAAGTGATTTGCAACACCTGTTTCGCACCCTCAAGCTCCGAAATTCGCCGACTCCATTGCCGTCATCAAGAAAAGGTTGGAAATCGAAATTCGCAGTAGCTTCAATTGAGTTATGGCTGTTGTAGAACGCTTGTTGTAGAGTACATATCAAGTTGTAGATTGAATTTTCATTGCGATTTGCGTGTGTAATCCGCGATTTAGGTTTTGTAGCAATTCCTTTCATTTGTTCGATTTGTAGTGTGTATGAATCTGTAGATGAAATTGATGCCGTTTTCATACTCTTGAGGACGAGCCGGTTCGACCGGTGTGTAGATCGTGAATTTCCGTCGCGATTTGCTCAAAACCCAGTTTCCAGCTGAAGAACGCATTGAGCAAGGCGATGAACTGCATAGCCTTTTTCCATCGATTCGCTCTGTATGTTAGGTTATAGATGAAATTAATTACATATTCATACTCCTGGGGGAAAACCGGTTCGACCGGTGTGTAGCTTGTAGATTTCCATGAACGTTCGCTCAAAACTGGAAATTCCCAGCGATGAACAAGTGATGAAGACGATGAAGCTCATGCAATTTCTGGAAAAATGATGCGTTCAATCCGCTTCCGTCCGCATCTGCTTGCGTTTCCGTGTTTTCCTTCGCAGATTCAATCCTGACCGCCCATTCTACATAACTGAAACGGTGCCGTTTTAGGCATTGGCTTAAGTATTACGATTGTGCCATTGGCACCAAAATAAATTTAATAAACCTAATATAATTCTAAATAATTATTAAATAAACATTTTAAAACTTAGAAAATTCATATGATATTCAATAATAATCCAAAAAATACCATAATTTTTTTGTTAATCATAATTTTTTCCTTATTATTTTATAAAAATGAAAAACAAAATAATGCTTGGTAGAAAATCCAATTGGACCTAGAGATGTTTTTAATGTACATATTTTCATACTTGTTACCATTTTAATTCTATACTCCACATACTATATCCAAAATAAATGAAATTTGAGACATGGATTCTTGACATCCTTCTGGATTTTTTTGACATAGGTTTGGGATTTTTTTTAGCCTATGGTTAGTTATGTGTGAATTATTGAAATTGGATATGTATATATGTGACATAGTTTGATAGGCTGAATTCATCAAATTGGTTACCATGCTTCCCATTGGCCAATGGCCTTGAATTTTTGCATGAAACTTATTTGATATGTTAACATCCCCTGTGAATTTTTGTGGATTTTTGCAATCCATTTTCGATTTGATTCATATTTTTTCTTGCTGCCTAGCATGTTAGAGTTCCATTGGTGTAACCTTTAGCATTTATGTTGCCATATCCTCATAATTAATCCAATGGACATGAAAATTGATAGCGTAGTTCCTGACACATTAATGTAGCTTTTGGCTTTGGTCCCATGAATTTCCAATGAACCATTGCTGTTTACCATTAGATGGAAGTTGGTGTATAATTTTTGACTTCATTTGATGTAGTTTTTGCATGCTGTACCACGTTTAATTAATTCCTATTGATCTATTAGGCCAAATGACTTGAAATTTAATAGGTGACTTGTTGAATACCCTCTGAATAAGGTGTAATTTTTGTGGATTTTTTGGATCCTTTTTGACATGTGGTTGGATATGATCTTGCTGGTTGTTTGTATGAGACTCAACATTGCTTCTTTTGCCTTCCATGTTGCATAAATAGAAATAGGAGCATAGTTTGAATATGGGGCCAATTGGGATCCCTTTGTTATTGATATTACTTGGTTTTCATCATGAATTGGCTGCTGTTTTAGGATTTTTCCATCTTTTTGACCCTAGGCTAGTCCTAGTGGTCATAGTACTTACCTTTGAGTGTGATTGTACCTTTTCAGGTTAAAGATAATGATTAAGGAGATTTGCTCCACATTATGGATTGTGTTACTTGACACATATGACTAATGTATTTGTTTTGTAGGATGTTGGTTCATGTGAGCCTTGTGCTATGCACCTCATTATGTGTATAAGTGTACTTGGTTAATTGATCATTATATTGTTGTCTGTTTGTGAAAGTAGATGCTGATTCTGTTTGACTTTTGTACAGGTACCTTTAGTTGCTCAATTCCTTGCGAACTTTTGCTTTGCGTTGCTTAAGCAACTTGCATTGAGGTAGGTCTTCTTGACTTCATGTAGTCTGGAGACCCGGCTGCTACCGGGCCGGGCAAATAAATGTCTGAAGTCCTCCTTAAGAGGCAATGATTGTGTTTGTTTATTTTTAAGCCCAAGCAGGAAAAGTCCTTCAAGTAAGGCAATTGGTGGAAGGTAGGGACAAGCAACCTGTCCCCCACTATTCAGTGAGTCTTCTCCTTGCTCCCATTACATGGTTGTAGCATTGAGATCAAAAGCCCAAGATCCTGTGCAGTGCACATTGAGTCAGAGTCATCGAGTATAGAAGGGTTCCCCCATTCTGGACCCATGCTCATTTGTCAGCTCCCCCTGGTTAGGGATATGAGCTGTGAGGTCTGATCCTCACTTCACCTCTTCATCTGCTTCACCTTAGCCTCGTAATGGCAAGGTTAAGAGCAAAACCAGCCTGTACAGACGACTTGCTTAGGCAGTCAAACCCGATTGATTGAGCCCCTTGTTTGGCTATAGTGGGTGTTATGTGGATATTTGATTGACATGCTTGTGTTGTTTGAGATGCCTGTTCTCATCTGATATATGCTTGTATATTGTATGCTTGTGTGATTGCTTCTTTCCTGGTTAGGATAGTTTGTTTATGCAAGTAGGATAGAAAACCGAACTTAGGTGAATGATGCATGACAACATTAGGCTCGAGTCTCAGCTCCCTAGTTGTGTGTCTTTCCCCGGTTTCTGGTTAGCAATTCAGTCCCTCTCAGGGGAACTACATCGCCCTGATCCTCGTGCCAGACGAGGTATGTAGGCAGGTGGTCGTGCGAGACCACTCCGGGCAACCTTTTTCTTTTTTGCGTGCGTTAACTTGTTATCTGATTGTGTGTTTTGGCTCGGATGCCGACGTAAGCCCAGTGATTGGCAGTCGGGCTCCACGTTTGCCGTTTTGTGCATATTTTGGTTCGGATGCCGACGTAATTCCATCCAGTGGTTGTCGGGCTCCATGTTTGCCACCCCCTTTGTATGATTGTTTTGTGTTGTTTGGCGTGCGTAAGCCGAACTACAGTGGCTCTGATTCTTGTTCCAGACAAGATATGTAGGCATAAGGTGCGATGCCTTATCGAGCCCTTTCTTCTTAACCCCACCTGCGTTCCCTGTGTATGTGTGTGATGTATGTTTATAGCAACCTTATCTTTCTAGAACGTGGATCCCTAGGAGTACCTAGGACGTGAGGGGTGCTAATACCTTCCCCTCGCGTAACCGACTCCCGAACCTTTTCTCTCTGGTCGCGAGACCATGTCTTTCCAGGTTTCTCTGAGCGTTTCCTTTCCCTATCTTGGGATAAATAACGTTCAGTGGCGGCTCTGTGTGTTTTTATTTTTAGCTCGCCGGTTGATTTTTCGCAGGATGCGACAGCTGGCGACTCTGCTGGGGACAAGGTGTTGACCTATGCTGGTCCATCGTCCCTAAGCGAGTCTCTCCTAGCGCTTTAGGATAGGTTTGGTTGCTTGTTTTGTTTATTTATTGCATTTATTATACTAACCATTGTTTATATACTTGCATTAAATATGTGCATGCATCATTACTGTCACGTTGCCATCTTCCTCTGCAGGTGGTTCTGTTACTTTGGGGTGGGTGTTCTGAGTGGGGCTAAAACCCAGGCCCGAGTATACACCTAGGACTAGTGTGGTCTCACGTTGCCTCTTTCATGTTAAGTCAACATGTGCCTGGCGGCGTGATGTGCCACAAGCCGGACGAGGCTCACTTGATAGTGCTCATCTCTGTGGATATTCCGCTTTGTTTGAGTCACTCCATTTGAGTTGTTGACTCTGGTGACCGATCATTCCCGGATCTTTGGTTTAGACGATTTTAAGGGAGCTACAATGGCACACCCGAAAGGGCAAACCCATTGAGTATCTCCGCCCGATTGTCGAGACTATTATCCGCCTTAGGATGGCTTGTTTAGAACCTACCTGTGAGGGGAGGGTTGTTCTGTCAGATGTTTGTTCAGATAGCCTTCAGATGGTGACCTTTTGATCTGTGATTCAGAGACATAATTATAAGTCGGATTTATGGTTATTTATTGCTGTGACGCCGGAGTGCTGTCCGTGACTTATCAGTGGGGATCCGTTTATTTCGGATTCCCCGGGCCGAGATATGTATCAGTGGGGATCCGTTTATTTCGGATTCCCCGGGCCGATTCAGATGATGGTGTGTCTGCTCAGAGATGGTCTGGTGTTGATGATGATGATGATGCATCTGTCTTCCGTTTATTTCGGAACCCGTGGATCAGATTGGTGATTATTTGTCCACTCAGATGGTTATGATCAGTTCAGAGCCCAGATTCAGTACAGATAATCAGATGGCTTGGAGGATGGCAACGCATTGCATTCATTCATCAGCATCATTGCATTTTGCATTATTTGCATCTAACCCATGTTTACCCATATGCAGGGACACTTTTGATCGAGATTCTGGTTGAGAGATTTTCTGCTCCAGTATGAGGACCGGTTTGAAGAACAACATTGCTTACAGTTTCTTTGATCCAGAGATTGGTGTGCTCAAGGATATGATAGCATTGATTACTCCTGACCATGTGGGAATGTTTAGAGAGTCATACGGCGGTATTCTGAAGATGGTTTTCAGACTCACTGACTGCGACAGGAGCGCCATCCACACTCTTCTTCAGTTCTATGACCCTGGGTTGAGGTGTTTCGTTTTTCCAGACTATCTGTTAGGACCTCTGATGGAGGATTATGTCAGCATCCTGGGTATTCAGATCCGTGATCAGATTCCTTTCCATGTCACTAGGGCGGAGCCGGACGTCCTTGGGATTTCACGTGCTCTTTATTTGAGTCCGGAAATGGTCAAGGAAGGTTGGAAGGAGAAGGGAAAGTTACCTGGATTTCATTTGAGTTTCTTGGAGGCTAATGCCAAGGAACATGCTGCTGCGGGTAACTGGAAGACGGTTTGTGCTCTGATTGCTGTGAGCATTTATGGGATTGTTCTGTTTCCTAACCAGAAGAATATTGTGGACCATAATGCTATCAGATTGTTTATGCAGAGAAACCCTATTCCTACCCTGATTGGAGATGTCTACTACTCAGTGCATAACAGGAATGAGAAGAGGCGGGGTGGTCTGGTTAGATGCTGCTCTCAGTTGCTCTTTAGATGGTTCATGGGGTATTTGCCTTCCCGAGGTGCGTTTGTTCAGATTGACCCTAGTGTCAAGTGGTCCTTCCGATTAATGGGTCTGCGGGCTGATGACATTGCTTGGACTCATAATGGTTTAGCTGGTCAGGACTTCATATGTAGTTGTGGGAGTTTACCTAATGTGCCTTTGGTGGGAGTTCAGGGTTGCATTAATTACAACCCGATGCTTCTCCGGAGACAGATGGGGTTTGCTATAGAGGGTCCTCCTCTCGGGCGAGAGATTCAGGAGTCCTTCTATTTCCCGATTGATGGTAACCAGACCAAGTTGAGGCAGGTATTGGACGAATGGCGAGATATCCAGAGGAGGGGTAAGGTTCCTTATGGCAAAGTCAACTGCCGGTATTTTCCACTATTTGAGGATTGGTTGCGGAAGAGGATTGAGTCTACATTTCTACCGTTCCCTGGAGGTGACTCAGTGTGTCCTAGGATTGAGGGTCCAAGTTCTTCTGTCAGCATGGATGAGTTCTTAGAGGTGAAGCGGGAACGAGATCAGCTACTTGCAGAGAAGACGGAATTGGAGATGAGTGTCGCTCGGGTTCAGAGAGCTAATCAGGAGCTCAAAGCAAAGATGGAAGATCAGGATAAGCGGCATGCTTTGGAGACCAAGCGATTTGAGATGGATACAGCCTACTATGGGAAGGTTAGTCAGGCTTTGGCATCTTCAGCAAAGGAGCATGATATCACTAAGGAGAAGCTGTTCAGAGCATCAAAGGTGATAGAAGATGAGAAGAGGAGGCAAATCCTAGTCAGGGATCAGAGGGATGAGAGAGCCAGAGTCCTCGCTGCAGAGTGGGAGGCGGAGAAAGCAAAGATCAGGGCCGAGAGAGATCATTACATGGCAGAGAGAGACCACTACTTCAGACAGATGAAGATTCATCAGAAGGAAGTTGGAAGACTACAGCAGGAGAACATAGAGCTCGGGTTCGCCGCAGAGTTCGCGAGGATGGAGGGCGAGATAGGGCCATCTGCGGGACCCTCATCCAGTTAGATCTTTCTTTCGTTGTGAATTACCGTCAGGCTTGTTGACGGAATTCACTTGTCTGTATTTCTTTCCTATTCTTGAGGATTGTATCTGACCTTATCTGGTTGATGTATGACTATTGCACTGATTGTGCACTCTTTTGGTTATGTGATGGCGATTTTCATTCAGTGACTGGTCTTCAAGTTTTATTTGCTTTACCGTATGCACTTACACAAGCACACACATGGTTGGGGGTATCATGCTAAATCCCATATCTCCGATCTGCACGACAAAATCAAACACTGCTAATCAGAATATTGATGCCAGATTATTATTTGTCTCGATGATGCCAGGGTCGAGAGACAGAGTGTCCTTCATATGGATAGGCACTGCATTCATGCATAATCATGATAACTTGTGTTTTATTTTGCAGGTGACTATTACTAACGTGTTTGTTTGTAACCAGGAATCATTGCTCGCGCTCGAAGAGTAGTACCCCTGCACTCAACTCGCCCTCACCGATATTACACAAGAAGAAACACTCCCAGACTCATGGAGCTTCCCAGTGCTGATATGCTGGAATTGAAGGAGAAAATGACCGAACTGATCAATATAATGCAAGGTTTTGCCATTGGTCAGAAGGCTCTCGCAGATAAAGTTGAGAAACTCGAGCGGGTTTCTGCTCAGAACAGTGGGGTCAACCTGGATGGAGTCTCCAACCAGGGGCAGGGATCTCGTGATGGTGGAAAGAGGACAACAGTTGGTCTGGTGAATAATGCTGGTGCTGCTGGTCAACCTGGGCCTAGTCAGAATATGAAAGACAACTTTGTGCCTCCGTTTTATGGGTTTGACGAAGATCAGGAAGAGGATAGAGAGGCGGATCAATTCTCGATACAGAATGAGCCGTTTATGCCTTACAATATTCCACCCCAGAACCGGGAAATCCAGCTGCTGGCTGAGAAAATCAAAGTGCTTGAAAGTTATGCCACGCCAGGGGTGGTTAACATGTCCAACATGGGATTGGTGGAGGGGATTGTCATTCCTCAGAAGTTCAAGGCGCCTGCGTTCGACAAATACAATGGCAGTTCTTGCCCGGAAACTCATCTCCAGGCATTTGTCCGCAAAATCTCGGCATACACCGCGGATCAAAAACTGTGGATGTACTTTTTCCAGGACAGCCTGTCTGGAGGCTCCTTGGAATGGTACACCAAGTTGAGATCGTCCGATATCAAAAGCTGGCAAGATTTGGGAGATGCTTTCTTTAAGCAATACCAATTTAATGCTGATATGGCTCCGAGTCGTACCCAGCTGCAGGGTATGTCTCAAAAGCATAACGAAGGATTCAAGGAGTATGCGCAGAGGTGGAGAGAACTGGCTGCAAGGGTGCAACCTCCTCTGGTGGACAGAGAGATGTCCGATTTGTTCATGGGGACCCTGCAGGGGCCGTTTGCAGAAAGAATGGTGGGTTGCCCTGTCACCAATTTCTCTGACATTGTGGTGGCAGGAGAAAGAATCGAAAGTTGGTTGAAGCTGGGTAAAATCCAGGGTGGTGCATCTGCGTCTTCTTCAGGAACGAAGAAACCGTTCGGTAATAACGGTCAGAGAAAGAAGGAAGGAGACACCAGTGCAGTTTATACACAGCGCGGACCCAGTAGGGACCGTTACTTCCAGCACAATGCTGCAGTAACAATTCCTGCTGAGTCTCAGTCAGCACAACCGCAACAACAACAGCAGCAACAAAGACAACCGTTCCAACAGAGACCCCAGAGGGCTGGATACTAGGTCAGGGGCAGAGCAAATGATAGACAATTCGACAGGCCTCCGGTGACTTATTCGTTTCTGTTGAAGAAGCTTCTGGATCTCGGGCTGGTGCAACTGAGGACGCTGGCGCCTTTGAGACCTGATCAAAGGCCGCCCAGTTACAATGAAAATGCTAAGTGCGAATTCCACTCGGGTGCGCCCGGGCATAATGTTGAGGACTGCAAAGCTTTTAAGCACGTAGTCCAGGACCTAGTGGATTCCAAAGCAATCAACTTTGCGCCTTCTCCCAACGTAAATGCAAATCCCATGCCTGCGCATGGTCAGAGGGGAGTAAACGCTATTTCTGTGGAAGATAGAGTGGGGCTGTCTGAGGTCGATCAGTTGAAGACGCCTTTGGTTGAGTTGAAAAGACAACTGCTGATGAATGGGGTTTACCCGGGCTGTGGGTTTGAGTGTGCTGAGTGCACTATTTCTACGAATGGTTGTGAGCTTCTGAGGAAGCATGTCCAGGGTCTGATGGACGGTGGTGAGATTGTGGTCGAGAGGACTGAAGGAAAGAAGGAAGAGGTCTCCACCATAACCATTTTCTATGACCCGGTTGATTTGTCTAACCTGGTGGAGGAGGCTCCAGTTACCATCACGGTACCTGGGCCGATTCCATACGACAAAGAGGATGCCGTGCCATGGCATTATGGGGGAGAGGTATATTGTAATGGTGAGAGGTTGGAAGAACAATCTGCTAGTGAAACCACCGTGCTAAAGGTGGATAAGGCCGGTCCCAGCGGTTTCACTCGCAGCGGTAGGTTGTTTGCTCCCGACGCATTGAGGAGGGGGGAGGAAGAAAAAGAGAAAAAAGAAAGGGCCGAGGCTTTAGCCAGGGCAAAGGGAAAGGCTGTGGTGGATAATGGTAGTACTCCTGTGATGACACCGGCGCCTGCGGGGTCGGATAATAAATTTGATGATGAAGCTGAAGAGTTTCTGAGGATCATCAAGAAGTCAGAGTACAAGCTGGTGGATCATTTGCAGCAAACTCCGTCCAAAATCTCCATTCTTTCACTGTTACTGAGCTCAGAGGGGCATAGGGAAGCCTTGTTGAAAATATTGAAGAAAGCTTATGTGCCTCAAGAGATTACAATTAACCAATTGGAGACGGTCGTATCCAACGTGCATGCTAGCCATGGGTTGGGCTTTACTGATATGGACCTGACGGTGGACGGCAGGAACCACAACCGGGCTTTACACATTGCAATGGAATGTAAAGGAGCCGTGCTTTCGCATGTGCTGGTTGATACTGGCTCTTCATTAAATGTGTTGCCGAAGAAAGCCTTGGCAAAGCTAAACTGTGATGGGCTGATTTTGACACCGACTGATTTGATAGTGCGTGCTTTTGATGGGTCAAAACGGGCCGTGTTTGGAGAGGTGGAGTTACCAGTAAAGATTGGCCCGGAGGTGTTTAAGTCAACCTTCTATGTTATGGACATCCAGCCGGCATACAGTTGCTTGTTGGGTCGCCCATGGATTCATGCTGCGGGGGCAGTTACGTCGACTTTGCACCAGAAGCTGAAGTATGTCTGGGGAGGCCAAGTCGTTACTGTTTGCGGAGAGGAGGACATCTTTGTCAACCACCTGTCTTCGTTTAAGTATGTGGAGATGGATGGAGAGATATGGGAAACGCCTAGTCAGGCATTTGAAACCGTCAAGGTGGAGAATGCTCTGTTTGCTAAGCAAGAAGAGGAGAAACCATCCATCGCTTCGTACAAGCAAGCTGCTGAGGTGGTCAAAAGCGGAGAAGCTCCAGGCTGGGGCAGGATAATGGAGGTCCCTGAGAAGAAGGACCGATTCGGGGTCGGATATAAGCCGAGCCGAGGCTCTGGGCCGAGCAGAGGGGGTCGTGTGCCTGTGACTTTCACCAGTGCTGGAATGCTAGATCCAGACCACATCTGCATGATGGGTGAAGATACTGACAGCGACTGTGATATGGACCGATGGATAACACCGTGCGCACCAGGGATGGAAATCCACAACTGGAAGGCCGAAGAAATCATCCGGGTCACTCTCCTCGAAGAGTAATATTTTTCTTGTTTTCTTTCTTATTTGCATGCAAACCATACGTGTTGCCCGACACGTAATGGTCCATTGTAAGGGCCTCCTCATGTTCATAAATTTGTAAGATTTTGCATCATTAATAAAAGGATGTTTTTCAGTTAAAAGCGGTGTTCCCTGTTTTTCATTTATTTTTGCAGTTTAAAAATAAAAACAAAATAAAAATGGCAATGTTTTCCTTTTCCTTTTTCAATTTTTCACACCGGTTCTAAAGCAATGCATGAATCGACATTCATGCAGATGCGATTCCTCTCCGGATCTCATTGATAACGATCCTGTTACACCCTCGTATGACTTCGACAATCCGATCTATCTTGCCGAAGAAGAAGACGAAGAAGATTGTGAACTGCCAGGGGAATTAGTCAGGTTGTTAAAACAAGAGGAGAAGGTGATTCAACCGCATGAAGAACAGATAGAGGTTGTAAATCTGGGTACCGACGAGGCTAAGAAGGAAGTGAAAATCGGGGCTGCTTTGGAGGAAAGTGTCAAGAGCAGAATGGTGGCATTGTTGAAAGAATATGTCGACATCTTTGCCTGGTCTTATCAAGATATGCCAGGGTTGGATACCGATATTGTTGTGCACAAGCTACCGTTGAGAACAGATTGTCCTCCAGTGAAGCAGAAGTTGCGCAGAACTCGACCTGATATGGCGATGAAGATTAAGGAAGAAGTGCAGAAGCAGTGGGATGCTGGTTTCCTTGCTGTCACTAATTATCCGCCATGGGTTGCGAACATTGTGCCAGTCCCGAAGAAGGATGGGAAAGTAAGAATGTGTGTGGACTACCGAGATCTGAACAGAGCTAGTCCGAAGGATGATTTTCCGCTACCTCACATTGACGTGTTGGTAGATAATACAGCTCAATTCTCGGTGTTTTCCTTCATGGATGGCTTTTCTGGCTATAATCAAATCAAAATGTCGCCAGATGATATGGAGAAAACAACGTTCATTACACCGTGGGGTACCTTTTGTTACAAGGTGATGCCATTCGGTCTCAAAAACGCCGGTGCTACTTATCAGAGAGCTATGGTGACTTTGTTTCATGATATGATTCATCATGAAATTGAATGCTATGTTGATGACATGATAGCAAAGTCCCAGACAGAAGAGGGGCATTTGGTAGATCTGGCTAAGTTGTTCGACCGGTTGAGACAGTTCAGACTGAGGTTGAATCCGAACAAGTGCACGTTCGGAGTGCGGTCCGGTAAACTGCTGGGGTTCATTGTAAGTGAGAAAGGAATCGAGGTTGATCCTGCAAAAGTAAAAGCAATAAAAGAAATGCCTGAACCGAGAACAGAGAAGGAGGTTTGTGGTTTCTTAGGTAGATTGAACTACATTTCACGGTTCATATCTCATCTAACGGCCACGTGTGAACCAATCTTTAAATTGTTGAGAAAAGACCAAACGGTCAGGTGGAATGATGATTGCCAAGCGGCATTTGAAAAGATAAAAGAATATTTGCAGGAGCCTCCGATTCTGATGCCTCCTGTGGAGGGAAGACCGCTAATTCTGTACCTGACAGTCCTCGAGGGGTCTATGGGGTGTGTATTGGGGCAGCATGACGAGTCTGGTCGAAAAGAGCATGCCATATACTACCTTAGCAAAAAGTTTACCGACTGTGAAACAAGATATTCACTGCTCGAGAAAACTTGCTGTGCTTTGGTCTGGGCTGCTCGCCGACTGAGACAGTATATGCTGGTTCATACCACTTTATTGATTTCCAAGATGGATCCAATCAAGTACATTTTTGAGAAGCCAGCATTAACCGGACGGGTTGCGAGGTGGCAAATGATTTTGACAGAATATGATATACAGTATACCTCTCAGAAAGCGATTAAGGGTAGTGTATTGTCTGATTACCTCGCCCAGCAACCCATTGATGATTATCAACCGATGAAGTTTGAATTCCCTGATGAGGACATCATGTTTCTCAAATCGAAAGATTGTGAGGAACCGATCCCGGAGGAGGGGCCTGACCCTGAATCCGAATGGATTCTGATGTTTGATGGGGCCGTTAACGTGAATGGAAGCGGTGTTGGTGCTGTTTTGGTTACGCCGAAAGGATCCCACATTCCTTTTGCTGCCCGGCTAACATTTGAGTGCACCAACAATGTAGCTGAATATGAAGCTTGTATATTGGGAATTGAAGAGGCGATTGATTTGAGGATCAAGAACCTTGTGATATATGGAGATTCAGCTCTGGTGATAAATCAGGTTAACGGAAAATGGTATACGCATCAATCTCATTTAGTTCCGTATCGAGATTATACGAGGAGATTGTTGACGTTTTTCACCAAGGCGAAGATGCATCATGTGCCCAGAGAGGAGAATCCTTTGGCAGATGCTTTGGCTACTCTGGCTGCCTTGATTAAGGTGCAGAGGTGGAATCATTCCCCAGTGTGGAAGTGGGACGTCTGGATAGGCCGGCTTATGTGTTTGCTGTTGATACAGCGCCGGATGATGAGAAGCCGTGGTATTATGATATCAAACGCTATCTTGAGACGCAAGAGTATCCTGAGGGGGCATCGAAGAAAGATAGAAAGACTCTGCGAAGGTTAGCCATGGTATTCTACCTGAATAAGGATGGGGTTTTGTATAAGCGGAATTTTGATTGGGTCTTGCTCAGATGTGTTGATGATGCGGAAGCAAGCCAACTGATGAAAGAGGTTCACGAGGGGTCGTTCGGTACCCATGCCAGTGGGAATGCAATGGTGAAGAAGCTGCTGAGGTCAGGCTATTATTGGATGACAATGGAGGCCCAATGTTTTAATTTCGTGCGGAAGTGTCATAAATGCCAGATTTATGCTGACAAGGTGCACGTGCCTCCAAATCCGTTGAGCTTGATGTCGTCTCCATGGCCGTTTGCTATGTGGGGCATTGATATGATTGGAAAGATAGAGCCTACGGCTTCGAATGGGCACAGATTCATATTAGTGGCTATTGATTACTTCACCAAGTGGGTAGAAGCGGCCTCTTATACGAACGTGACGAAGCAGGTTGTAGCCAGATTTCTCAAGAGAGACATCATTTGCAGATATGGGGTTCCCGAGAGAATCATTACTGATAATGGTTCTAATTTGAATAATAAGATGATGGCAGAGCTGTGTCGGGAATTCAAGATTGAGCATCACAATTCTTCTCCCTATCGTCCGAAGATGAATGGGGCGGTTGAGGCAGCCAACAAGAATATAAAGAAGATTGTGCAGAAAATGGTGGTAACCTACAAAGATTGGCATGAGATGTTGCCGTTTGCATTGCATGGGTATCGAACGTCGGTACGCACGTCTACTGGGGCAACTCCTTTCTCGTTGGTATATGGGATGGAGGCGGTACTACCTGTTGAGGTTCAGATTCCCTCTTTGAGAGTCCTGATGGACGTGAAGTTGCAAGAGGCTGAATGGGTAAGGACCCGGTATGAAGAGTTGAGCCTAATTGAAGAAAAGAGGCTAGCAGCCATTTGTCATGGGCAGTTATACTAGCAAAGGATGAAGCGTGCTTTTGACAAAAAGGTGCGACCTCGGGTGTATCACGTGGGTGATATGGTGCTGAAAAGGATCCTTCCTCCTCAAAACGATCGAAGGGGCAAATGGACACCGAATTATGAAGGTCCGTTCGTGGTCAAGAAGGTTTTCTCTGGTGGAGCCTTGTTGTTAACGACCATGGATGGTGAGGATTTTCCGTCCCCTGTGAATGCGGACGCAGTTAAAAAATACTTCGTATAATTGACCCGCTGGACGAAAAGAATAAAATAGTCCAGGCAAAAATGGGCATCCCGGCGAACCAAAAACAGAAAGAAAGGTTCGGGCAAAAATTAGGGATAAAAAATGGAAAAAATGTACACCCGGCAAGTCGAAAACCTGAGAAGGCGACTTGGGCAAAAAAGGGTATCCCGGTGGACTGAAAACCCGAAAGGGCGGTCCAGGCAAAAGAGGGATTGAAACGAACCACTGCGTCCAGCATAATCGTTTGCGCTTTGGTTAAAGCATCATGGAGAATACCCGGTAGGGATCAGTCAGAAACGTCTTGTTCAGAAGGCAGAAAGCATGGAGAGTCTGAGGACATATGGGGTGTAACCGAGTTGGAACTCGATGAGATCACGGGTTTCACATTGCCATTAGGATAGATTTTTCCTTTTGAGCGCAATTACCTCTTTTCAGGAATTGCTTCCTTTTGTATTGCTCAATTTGAGCCACACTTTTTCAATTAATAAAATGCATATTCAGTCAAATAATTTTGTTTTTGTTTTTCATTACCGCTTTGATTGCAAAAACATCCAGATATTTTTGATAAAGAATCTTGCATTTTAAGACATACGGGTTCCTTCCAATGCATGTTTATAAGATTGAAAGCTTGAAATCTTATGTGGAAGGTTGAGTGACCCAAGTGTTGAAATCTTGACACACCTGGGGCACGGTTTTATCTGACGATCTGTTTTGCAGGAACTGTTAGGTATTCGTCACTCACTTGCAGGTTGTGAGGCGGAAGCTTTGTAATAAATCCCCAGAGAGTTCGCTCAGGAACAAATGAATATGAAAAAATGACGAAGACGTTGAGGCGTACGACGATCCTTGATGATAATCAAGAAGACTCTTCAAAATCAGAAGACTTGAAAGTATGCAGTTCCCCGCAGAGTTCGATCAGGGAAGAAGGAGGAACGGTGGAGAGACGACGAGAGACGTCCGACGACCTTTGGAATTAATCAAGAAGACTCTTCAAAGTCGAAAGATTGAAATTTCTGTATAAATCCCAGGAGTACGTCTCTCGTCGAGCGCAGGGCGATTTGAAATACAAGATGATGGAGCAGAAAAGGTCCGGATGAGTCCGGGAATTCTTATTTCCCAGCTAAGTCCCTAAGCAGAATCCGGGGACTAGCTCCTCAGCCGAGTCAGTATGGTTATACCCAGGCAGGTTCATAATGGTGTTTCCTCAGCAGTCAGGTCTGAAGGTTGCTACCCCCGGGTGGAGCGGGTCTTTTCCAAAGAAATATATCTCCAGCAGTGTTCATCTTACCGGAGGATTGAACAAATTCCCGTGGCGGACGGGTTTCTGCATCCCCAGCTGAGCCGATTCTACCTATGGATTGCATGGGTAATCCCCAGCGGAGTAGCCGTCGTTTCTCCTAGCATGGTCTGGATGGTCATCCCCGGTAGGTTGAAGATTGCCCATTTCCTCAGCGGGAGTATCGGTGAGGGTTCCCAAAGCAGAGTTGGGGCGTGTATCCCCAGCAAGACAAAGAGATTGTGGTATCCCCACAGAGCGCGATGATGGTTCTTCTGCCCCAGCAGGTCCTCGAGAGGGTTGGGTGCAAAGGAGGTATTCCCCAGCAAGGGTGGCATTCTCCCAGCAGCAGTACTATTCCCCGGCAGGGTGGAAATCGGAGCAGTGACGAGAGCCTCAGCAGAGAGTCTCGTGTCCCCCAGAGGATTCCCCAGAGGGGGATATTTCTTTTTATGCATTCATCATGAAAAAATAGCATGGCATATTGCATAAAAAATGAATAATCGCGTAGCATTTCCATGTTTATGGAGCATTACGCAGAAAAATCAATCATGCATCATTGCAAGCATAAAAAAAAAGTCCCAAACCGTGGTTACCGTTTGAGGGGTGGTTTTGCTGAAAGATAAAGGTGTTATTCTGAGGAGTCTAGCATCAGAACGTTAGATCAGCAATGTTCTCCAGTAGTGCGATATTGGAGGAAATGTTTCCGTCGGGCGGAGAGGGAAATAAAATCAGAGGACGTTACGTGATTAGCAGTTTTCCGGAGTTCAGACCGAGGCGGTATCCAGACCGAAGTGGCGTTCAGGCCCAGTTTCCGATTCTCAGATCGAAGAAGTTTCCGACGATCAGGTTGATGTACTTGTGGTATTCAGGCCAGTTTTCCGGAGTTCAGACCGAGGCGGTATCCAGACCGAAGTGGCGATCAGGCCAATTTCCCGGAGTTCAGACCGAGGCGGTATCCAGACCGAAGTGGCGTTCAGGCCCAGTTTCCGATTCTCAGATCGAAGAAGTTTCCGACGGTCAGGTTGATGTACTTGTGGTATTCAGGCCAGTTTTCCGGAGTTCAGACCGAGGCGGTATCCAGACCGAAGTGGCGTTCAGGCCCAGTTTCCGATTCTCAGATCGAAGAAGTTTCCGACGATCAGGTTGATGTACTTGTGGTATTCAGGCCCAGTTTCCGATTCTCAGATCGAAGAAGTTGCCGACGATCAGGTTGATGTACTTGTGGTATTCAGGCCAGTTTTCCGGAGTTCAGACCGAGGCGGTATCCAGACCGAAGTGGCGTTCAGGCCCAGTTTCCGATTCTCAGATCGAAGAAGCTTCCGACGATCAGGTTGATGTACTTGTGGTATTCAGGCCAGTTTTCCGGAGTTCAGACCGAGGCGGTATCCAGACCGAAGTGGCGATCAGGCCAATTTCCCGGAGTTCAGACCGAGGCGGTATCCAGACCGAAGTGGCGATCAGGCCGATGTCCTGGTGTTCAGACCGAAGGGTTTTCAGACCAAGAATTATCAAAAGTTTCGGGGTTCAAGAAAATGAAAAAAGATAAAGAATATTTCGGGGTTCAAGAAAAGAATAAGAAGAAAGAATAATACTCCCGAGGGGATGTGCGGTGTTCAGACCGATTTTCTCCGTACCAGACGGATTTTTGTTCAAAGTTTGTTTCCTCGCCGATGCTGACAGGCGTTGTTAATTATTATCCCATCAGAGTGCAAATTGTTCGTCTGTTCTTGGTATTCAATCACTCTTCATCCTGATCATCCGAAAGCCGAGGCTATTTCGTATCGACAGGTTCACAGTGGATTGAATAGGGGCAGTTGTAACACCTCAAAATTTGCCCTCCTCTCTTGGGATTAGCATTAACATATTTGCATATCATTTTAGGACTTTAGGCATTTCATGTTGCATATCATGTGGTTACATTATGCAAGCTATCCTCCCAAGTCTTGATCAGAAGATGAGGAAGTCAAGTGTAAGCCAGGGTTTTATTGATTGATCATGGGCCATCTGAGGATTGGGCTGTGAATTAGGGTTTCGTGATTCTCCAAGGATGTTGGACTTCATCTTGATTGCAATGATACATCATCATCATCATGGTTGGATGTCATCAGGAGATTGAAGAAGATTCCTGGAGATTAGGGTTTTGACCACTGGTCAACCCTAATCAGTTGTATTGGGCCAATCAGGGCTGGATCAGGAGATGAGGTTTCTGATGGTTATGAGGTTCATTTTGTGATTATATGGTGATTATTGAGGCTAGGGTTTCACCCTTGAGCCATTTCAGTTGAAGATTGGGGCTCAGTTTGATCTATGCATTGCCAGATTCATCTATCAGATGAAAAGTCGACTGTGGTCAACTGTACATGATCTGATGGATTTGGAGGTGGAAATGAGTTGAAGACACTTCATTCATGTTGGAACAAGTGTTGAATGACATCTCAAGGCTTAAAAATGAAGAAAATCAAGTCAGGACAAAAACTGCCAAAAATAGCAACTGACTTGTAATAGAAGTTTCCAAAAGTGGAAAGTTTTTGACCTCAAAAACAGAAGTCCAAGGAAGCTTCAAATGAAAAATTGTTCAACATGACAGATGTAGATCTTGTTCTCACCTTTCCAAAAAGTCCAAGAACTTGAAAATCCAATGTACGGTTTGCAAGATATGGCTCAGTGAATTTCAGAAAAGACCCGTAATCAGGAGGCCATAACTACCACATACTTTGTCCAAATTGCAAGTTCTTTATATGCACAAACTCCATTTAATGTGTACTTCAAGGGTGCATAATTGGATTTTTTGGAAAAGGCTCCATGCAAAATGCCATTTTTGAAGTGAATCAATTTAAGGAGAGGGGCAAAATGGTCCACATTTGAAAATATTGGGAATTTGAAAACAAGGCCAATACCAACAGCTCCCAAATGATATTTTTGACTTGCTCAAAGTGTTAATTTTCTGCTGTCATGCTTCTAAAATCAAAAGAGTTAAAAATCCAAAAATGCACATAAACCATTTTTTCAACTAACTCATTTTGCTTAATTATGCTTATCATTGGATTAAGTAGTTGATACATAAGCTAATCTCTAACAGAATGAGTACTCTAATCACAATTCTCTAACCACAATTGCATTAATCACTTTCATCATAACAGAAAATTCTTCACAAAAGATCACATTCTCTCATTTCTCTCGTTTTTTTTTGCTCAAAGCTTCTGAGAATTTTTTGAAGAATTCATCAAGAATTCATCAATTGGAAGCAAATTTTCTTGTGGATTCTGAATTTGCAGGTATTGAACAAGTTCTGTTGACGAAGAACCACGCGAAGTGGTGATCGAATCGAGCTGTGGCAAGAATCTTCTTCCTCCATAACAGTCAGTAATTCTTGAAGATCGAAGGATTACCGAGCGGAATCGAACACTCCGCGCACCTCCTGAAGTGATTTGCAACACCTGTTTCGCACCCTCAAGCTCCGAAATTCGCCGACTCCATTGCCGTCATCAAGAAAAGGTTGGAAATCGAAATTCGCAGTAGCTTCAATTGAGTTATGGCTGTTGTAGAACGCTTGTTGTAGAGTACATATCAAGTTGTAGATTGAATTTTCATTGCGATTTGCGTGTGTAATCCGCGATTTAGGTTTTGTAGCAATTCCTTTCATTTGTTCGATTTGTAGTGTGTATGAATCTGTAGATGAAATTGATGCCGTTTTCATACTCTTGAGGACGAGCCGGTTCGACCGGTGTGTAGATCGTGAATTTCCGTCGCGATTTGCTCAAAACCCAGTTTCCAGCTGAAGAACGCATTGAGCAAGGCGATGAACTGCATAGCCTTTTTCCATCGATTCGCTCTGTATGTTAGGTTATAGATGAAATTAATTACATATTCATACTCCTGGGGGAAAACCGGTTCGACCGGTGTGTAGCTTGTAGATTTCCATGAACGTTCGCTCAAAACTGGAAATTCCCAGCGATGAACAAGTGATGAAGACGATGAAGCTCATGCAATTTCTGGAAAAATGATGCGTTCAATCCGCTTCCGTCCGCATCTGCTTGCGTTTCCGTGTTTTCCTTCGCAGATTCAATCCTGACCGCCCATTCTACATAACTGAAACGGTGCCGTTTTAGGCATTGGCTTAAGTATTACGATTGTGCCATTGGCACCAAAATAAATTTAATAAACCTAATATAATTCTAAATAATTATTAAATAAACATTTTAAAACTTAGAAAATTCATATGATATTCAATAATAATCCAAAAAATACCATAATTTTTTTGTTAATCATAATTTTTTCCTTATTATTTTATAAAAATGAAAAACAAAATAATGCTTGGTAGAAAATCCAATTGGACCTAGAGATGTTTTTAATGTACATATTTTCATACTTGTTACCATTTTAATTCTATACTCCACATACTATATCCAAAATAAATGAAATTTGAGACATGGATTCTTGACATCCTTCTGGATTTTTTTGACATAGGTTTGGGATTTTTTTTAGCCTATGGTTAGTTATGTGTGAATTATTGAAATTGGATATGTATATATGTGACATAGTTTGATAGGCTGAATTCATCAAATTGGTTACCATGCTTCCCATTGGCCAATGGCCTTGAATTTTTGCATGAAACTTATTTGATATGTTAACATCCCCTGTGAATTTTTGTGGATTTTTGCAATCCATTTTCGATTTGATTCATATTTTTTCTTGCTGCCTAGCATGTTAGAGTTCCATTGGTGTAACCTTTAGCATTTATGTTGCCATATCCTCATAATTAATCCAATGGACATGAAAATTGATAGCGTAGTTCCTGACACATTAATGTAGCTTTTGGCTTTGGTCCCATGAATTTCCAATGAACCATTGCTGTTTACCATTAGATGGAAGTTGGTGTATAATTTTTGACTTCATTTGATGTAGTTTTTGCATGCTGTACCACGTTTAATTAATTCCTATTGATCTATTAGGCCAAATGACTTGAAATTTAATAGGTGACTTGTTGAATACCCTCTGAATAAGGTGTAATTTTTGTGGATTTTTTGGATCCTTTTTGACATGTGGTTGGATATGATCTTGCTGGTTGTTTGTATGAGACTCAACATTGCTTCTTTTGCCTTCCATGTTGCATAAATAGAAATAGGAGCATAGTTTGAATATGGGGCCAATTGGGATCCCTTTGTTATTGATATTACTTGGTTTTCATCATGAATTGGCTGCTGTTTTAGGATTTTTCCATCTTTTTGACCCTAGGCTAGTCCTAGTGGTCATAGTACTTACCTTTGAGTGTGATTGTACCTTTTCAGGTTAAAGATAATGATTAAGGAGATTTGCTCCACATTATGGATTGTGTTACTTGACACATATGACTAATGTATTTGTTTTGTAGGATGTTGGTTCATGTGAGCCTTGTGCTATGCACCTCATTATGTGTATAAGTGTACTTGGTTAATTGATCATTATATTGTTGTCTGTTTGTGAAAGTAGATGCTGATTCTGTTTGACTTTTGTACAGGTACCTTTAGTTGCTCAATTCCTTGCGAACTTTTGCTTTGCGTTGCTTAAGCAACTTGCATTGAGGTAGGTCTTCTTGACTTCATGTAGTCTGGAGACCCGGCTGCTACCGGGCCGGGCAAATAAATGTCTGAAGTCCTCCTTAAGAGGCAATGATTGTGTTTGTTTATTTTTAAGCCCAAGCAGGAAAAGTCCTTCAAGTAAGGCAATTGGTGGAAGGTAGGGACAAGCAACCTGTCCCCCACTATTCAGTGAGTCTTCTCCTTGCTCCCATTACATGGTTGTAGCATTGAGATCAAAAGCCCAAGATCCTGTGCAGTGCACATTGAGTCAGAGTCATCGAGTATAGAAGGGTTCCCCCATTCTGGACCCATGCTCATTTGTCAGCTCCCCCTGGTTAGGGATATGAGCTGTGAGGTCTGATCCTCACTTCACCTCTTCATCTGCTTCACCTTAGCCTCGTAATGGCAAGGTTAAGAGCAAAACCAGCCTGTACAGACGACTTGCTTAGGCAGTCAAACCCGATTGATTGAGCCCCTTGTTTGGCTATAGTGGGTGTTATGTGGATATTTGATTGACATGCTTGTGTTGTTTGAGATGCCTGTTCTCATCTGATATATGCTTGTATATTGTATGCTTGTGTGATTGCTTCTTTCCTGGTTAGGATAGTTTGTTTATGCAAGTAGGATAGAAAACCGAACTTAGGTGAATGATGCATGACAACATTAGGCTCGAGTCTCAGCTCCCTAGTTGTGTGTCTTTCCCCGGTTTCTGGTTAGCAATTCAGTCCCTCTCAGGGGAACTACATCGCCCTGATCCTCGTGCCAGACGAGGTATGTAGGCAGGTGGTCGTGCGAGACCACTCCGGGCAACCTTTTTCTTTTTTGCGTGCGTTAACTTGTTATCTGATTGTGTGTTTTGGCTCGGATGCCGACGTAAGCCCAGTGATTGGCAGTCGGGCTCCACGTTTGCCGTTTTGTGCATATTTTGGTTCGGATGCCGACGTAATTCCATCCAGTGGTTGTCGGGCTCCATGTTTGCCACCCCCTTTGTATGATTGTTTTGTGTTGTTTGGCGTGCGTAAGCCGAACTACAGTGGCTCTGATTCTTGTTCCAGACAAGATATGTAGGCATAAGGTGCGATGCCTTATCGAGCCCTTTCTTCTTAACCCCACCTGCGTTCCCTGTGTATGTGTGTGATGTATGTTTATAGCAACCTTATCTTTCTAGAACGTGGATCCCTAGGAGTACCTAGGACGTGAGGGGTGCTAATACCTTCCCCTCGCGTAACCGACTCCCGAACCTTTTCTCTCTGGTCGCGAGACCATGTCTTTCCAGGTTTCTCTGAGCGTTTCCTTTCCCTATCTTGGGATAAATAACGTTCAGTGGCGGCTCTGTGTGTTTTTATTTTTAGCTCGCCGGTTGATTTTTCGCAGGATGCGACAGCCTCTGATCAGGTCTCAAAGGCGCCAAAGTCCTTAACTGTACCAACCTCAAGTCTTGCAATTTCTTCAACAAGAAAGAGTAAGTCACAGGTGGCCTGTCGAACTGACGGTCATTCATTCTTCCCCTGACCTGGTAACCAGCCCTCTGAGGCCTCTGCTGAAACGGTTGTCTTTGTTGTTGCGGTTGCTGCTGTTGCTGTTGTGCAGGCTGATTCTCAGCAGGAATAGTTACCGCAGCAGTGTGCTGGAAGTAACGATCCCTACTGGGTCCTCTCTGAGCATAGACCGCGCTGGTATCACCCTCTTTCTTTCTCTGGCCATTACTAAAGGGCTTCTTCGATCCGGAAGATGAAGCATTACCTTGTATCTTTCCAAGCATCAGCCAGCTCTCGATCCTTTCACCAGCCACCACTATGTCTGAAAAGTTGGTCACCGGACAACCAACCATTCTTTCGGCGAATGCCCCCTGCAGGGTGCTGTCGCATCCGCGAAAAACAACCGGCGAGCTAAAACAAAAAAAACAAACATAGAGCCGCCACTGCGCGTTATTTATCCCAAGATAGGGAAAGGATACGCTCAGAGAAACCTGGAAAAAGCATGGTCTCGCGACCAAAGAGAAAGGGTAAGGGAGTCGGTTACGCATGGGGAAGGTATTAGCACCCCTCACGTCCGTCGTACTCGACGGGATCCACGCTCTAAGAAAAGAAAAGGTTGCTAAAACATCACACACACACACACACCGAAGACAACACAGGTGGGGTTAAGAGGAAGAGAGCTCGATAGGACGTCGCATCCTATGCCTACGTATCTCGTCTGGAACGAGAATCAGAGCTGTCGTAGTTCGGCTCACGCACGCCAAACAAGACACACACACCCACAGGCAAACCTGGAACCCGAATGCCAATCGCTGGACTTACATCGGCTTCCGAACCAAACAAACACAATCAGGATACGTACAGCCAATCGCTGGGCTTACGTCCATATCCTGACGCACAAGATATTAACAAGCAAACACACACAAAAAGAAAAAAAGTGCCCGGAGAGACCTCGCACGGTCTCCTGCCTACATACCTCGTCTGGAACGAGGATCAGGGCGATGTAGTTCCCCTGAAAGGGAAAAGGATGAACATGCAAACTAGTAGGGAGTCGGGAACTCGAGCCTACAAGTCATCAAGCAAGCCAGAAGAGACGCCGAGACGTCAGAAGAAACGGCACACGCAGACTAACAGGGAGTCGGGAACTCGAGCCTGATAGCTTCCAAACAAAACACACGCAAAAAAGAAAAGGGTGCCCGGAGAGACCTCACGCGGTCTCCTGCCTACGTACCTCATCTGGTATGAGGATCAGGGCGACGTAGTTCCCCTAAAAGGGAAAGAAATTCTAGCCAGAAACCAAGGGGAGACACACTACCAGGGAGCTGTACTCGAGCCTAGTGTTATCATGCATCATTGCCCTATGTTGCGGTTTCTACCTACTTGCACAACTGCAAGCTAATCCTATCCAGGAAAACAAGCATGCAAGCATCAACAGATCAAATCAAGCATTTCAAGCAAGTATTCACATAGCACACACTATATCCAGTCAAGTGGGCTCAAACAATGGGTTTGACTGCCTAGGCAAGTCATCTGTACAGGGGCAATATTCGCTCTTAACCTTGCCATTGAGGGGCTAAGGTGAAGCAGATGAAAGGTGAGTGAAGATGAGACTTCACAGCTCTTATCCCTGTCCAGGGAGAGCTTCAGACAAAGGAGCGTGGGTCCAGAATGGAGGGACCCTTCTACGCTCAAGACTCTGACACAACTGTACAAAGTACAAGATCTTGGGTTTGTGTCCCAATGCATCAACACAGTGGTGTGAGCAGAGGGACGACTCAACAGAATAGCGGGGGATAGATTGCATATCCCTACGATCCGCCAATTGCCTCATAGAGGTCTTCACCTGCTTGGCACAAAAGTAAACAATCACAAACATCGCCTCTTAAGGAGGACTTCAGACAGTTGCCTGGCTAAATAACAAGCCAGGTCTTCCAGACTACATGGAGACAAGAGAGTCTACCTCAACTGGTTTAAAAACCAAGCAGCAGCAAGCAAGTTCTTAAAGAACTGTAAGCGACTAAATGTACCTGAAATCAATCAAGTATCATCAGTACTCAGACAAACCAACAATGAACAGCAAAAGTCAATCTATACAGACAACACAAGTTAATGCACATAAGTGCAAGCCATGAGCTCAAGCTCAAGCATCAAACCCTACAACACAAAACCAATGTTAGTTTACAACATCAAACAAAACTCAATTTAATCAACTTGCACTTTTTCCCTTAAGCCTTTTGCATTTCAACCTGAAAATCCACACCAAATGTGAGAAACTAGACCACTAGGCCAAGCCTAGGGTCCAAAGGGGATAAAAAAATCAAAACAGCAAGTGCAAACCAACCAAAATCACATTCAAACAAATCAAAAGCAAATGCAATTGGTCCCATGCTCATATCAATCACCATTATCATTTCATGCACAATTTAACATCAATCATGCAATTTGCAACTCCAAAAGACCAAACAGAACTATCTCACTCAAAAGCATACCAAATCAATTCAATTAATTCCACAAAAATTCACACCTAAACAGGACACATTCAATGTATAGCATGTCAATTTTCAGCTCAATTGGACAAAAGAAAGCAGGTCAATGAAAATCAAGAAATCCAGACACATTTATACAAGCCAATTCAAGGCATCAACACAAGCATCCACTTCAATAATTCATAAAACAGTGACAACATATTAGAAATGAGTGGGATCAAAACCATGATATACTACAATGTGTCTAGAATGCTCATGTCAAATTTCATCTTAATCCAATACCATATGAGAATTTCACAAGCAAAATGCCAACATGTGTCACACAAGATCACCAAATGAGCACACAGAGAAGAAAATTATCAATCAATTAGAAAATGACATCAAAAATTCCAGCAAAATTCACATGTTATTTTGACATATCAATGATCATCCACACAAAATTTCAGCTCAAATCAACATTTCTAGGCATTTTAAATAAAATCAGAAAGTTGACCTAGCTAGGTGTGACACAAATTGTCACACCTAGATTCAAAAAATCATATCTCCATCACCAAGTATCCAAAAATCACAAACTCTACATGGAAATCACCATCAACATGTCCAGAACAAGCACAAAAATTTTCATTCATTTCTTTACAAGTATGAGCATTTCATGAAGGATATGGTGAAACATACACAAAATGCACACATGAACAAAATCAATAGGCCAATTAAATTTCTACACGTGCAAAAATTTCACAAAAATCATCATAAAATTCTACACATTATCATGAGCATGGTACAAAAAATTTCACAAAAATTGGATGAATTTTGAGTGAGTTATTAATTTTCTAAGTTCACCTAACAAAATGAAATAAGAAAAGAAAATGAAAAATGAAATAATTATTAATTAAATACTGCAATGGCAGTTTTGTAATTTCTATACGCCTGGCCAAAACGCAGCGCATCACTTAATGTGATGGCGCGTTTCTATTGGACGGCCTTGGCGCCAAACATGTTTCAAATTCAGGCAAGGCATAGATTGGATCAAACACGTCTTTCATCGTGTTCTTGGACAAGAACACTTCAAGAACTCCAGAAAATTGAAGAACATTGAATCTTCACCAAAATCAACGAATTTATAACCGTTGGAACCGTATGAACGTGTACATGATGAATACGTAACTCAATCAATCTAATTCTAACCACACATCACGGATCGAACGATTTTAGTTTCACATCCAAACATTCAAACTCAGATTTCTCTCACCTCACTCAACCAAATCACAAACCACGAATCGCATGCTGTTCTACGTTGAATGAACTTTCTAACGCATATAACAATTTAAGAAATCATGAGATTCGAATTTGCACCTTAATTTGAAGACAGCTGTGATTCGTGATGCTTCTGGACATAAAAACCTCAAACAGATGCGTGCCAAGGTTCCTGAAGTTGAATGGAGAAGTTGTCTTAGCTCAAACACGATCCAGATGTGAGAAATCTCAAATCACCATTGATATGCACACTTTGAACAGTCACGAATTTGAAGCTTTCTTGCACCAAATCACCAAAACAGTTGGAGAGGAAGATGTAAGGAAGATGAAGCAAAAAGAATTTCTCGATTTGGTTGAGAATTGAAGGAGTTTGGATCCAAAGAAGCTTGATGAAGATTCTTGAGTTTTTGTGAATTTGGAGGGAAAATCAGTTACAAGCCTTGAGAATTGTGATTGTGATTTGCAATTCAGTTACAATTAGAGCTTTATACTCATGCCTTAATCACTCTCTTAATCACCAATTAGCAAAAATGAATTTAATTAGTGTAATGCCATTTTCTTAATGCAAGGGCAAAAGTGACATTTCACATTAGGCTATATGACAGCAATGTGACAGCTCAGACATCTTCTAAATGCCATTTGGAATGTGTTGGCTTTGGTCTCATGTCAATTGGCCTTGTATTTCTCATTTTCACTATGCCATGCCAAAAATGCACTTAAAGTGAGAGTTCAAAAATAGCCTAGCCAAATATTGATCCTTGACAACTCATGACAGTTCAAACCATTTCTATTTGGCATTTGTGATGTGTTGCAAAAACTCCCATTCCAAAATTCCAATTATTTCTCAACTTGGACCATTTTGCCCTTGGATTTTAATTAGTGCACTTGAAAATTGACCTTTTGCATTGACCATTTTTGATGAATTTTGATTATGCACCATGAAAGTACATGTGAAATGGAGTTTGCTCATAAAAAGATCATCCATTTTGGACACTCCATGTGAAAGTTATGCCACTTTGATTATAGGTCTTTTTTTTGAAATTGAATGGACCATAACTTGTCAACCATTCATGGGAATTTCAAGTTCTTGGACTTTTTGGAAAGGTGAGACCAAGATCTACAACTTTCATGTTGAACAAATTTTCATTTGAAGCTTTTTTGGACATGTAATTTTGTGGTGAAAAACTTTCCATTTTTGGAAACTTCCATTACAAGTCACTTTCTATTTTTGGCAATTTTTGTCCTGACTTTATTTTCTTCATTCTTGAGCTTTGACATGTCAAATGACACTTGTTTCAACATGAAGGAAGTGTATCCAACTCTCTCCTACCTCCAAATCCATAAAATCAAGCACAGTTGACCACAGTTGACTTTTTCAACTAATAGATGAATTTGGCAATACACTGATCAATCTGAGCCCCAATCTTCTGATGAAATGGCTCAAGGATGAAACCCTAGCCTCAATAAGCTCAATACAATCATGAAATGATCCCCATATCCATTATAGACCCCATCTCCTGCACAAACCCTGATTGGCCCAATGCAACTGATTAGGGTTGACCAGTGGTCAAAACCCTAATCTCAAGGAATGCGCTCCAACACTTGATGATGACAAACCATGATGATGATGATGAATCATATCAATCAAGATGAAGACCAATCTCCTTGAGAACCACAAAACCCTAATTTGGACCTCCACATCCTCAGATGATTAATGACCAGTCCAATGAAACCCTAGGTTTGCATCTCCACCTCTTCATCTCCTGATCAAGACTTGGGAGGATGATTTGCACAATGTAACCACATGATATGCAAGATACAATGCCTAATGACCTAAAAATGATATGTAATATGTTATGCTAATCCCAAGAGAGGAGGGCAAATTTTGAGGTGTTACAGGTGCCCATAAAGAGATCAGACATCTCCCTGTCCACTAATGGAGGTTGCACTCTGGCAGCCAACTCCCTCCACCTTTGAGCGTATTCTTTAAACCCCTCATTATTCTTCTGAGACATACCCTGCAGCTGAGTACGACTCGGAGCCATATCAGCGTTGAACTGATACTGTTTAAAGAATGCGTCACCAAGATCTTGCCAGCTCTTGATATCCGATGACTTAAGCTTGGTGTACCATTCCAAGGAGCCTCCGGACAGGCTATCCTGGAAGAAATACATCCACATCTTTTGGTCCATGGTGTAAGCAGAGATCTTACGGACAAATGCTTGCAGATGAGTCTCGGGGCAGGAACTCCCATTATATCGATCAAACGTGGGCGCTTTGAATTTCTGCGGGATCACAATCCCCTCTACCAACCCCATGTTTGACATGTTAACCACCCCAGGAGTGGCATAACTCTCCGAAGCCCTAATCTTTTCAGTCAGCAACTGAATCTCTTTATTCTGTGGTTGGGCAACGTACTGACCAAACGGTTCGTTGTGCATGGAAAACTGATCCGCTTCTCTGTCTTCCTCTCTGTCATCTTCAACCCCGAAGAAAGGCGGGAATAGACTGTCCTTCAGATTCTGACCAGGTTGACCCCCAGCAGCACCAAAACCAGCAGCATTATTCACTATACCCACGGTTGTTCTCTTGCCACCATCTCGAGAACCACCCAGCCCCTGGTTGGAGACACCATCCAGGTTCGCACCACTATTAGCCGCTGAAGCCCGCTCGAGCTTCTCAACCTTGTCATCCAGCGCTTTTTGACCAACTGCAAACCCTTGCATGATGTTGATCAGTTCGCTCATCTTGTCCTTCAGCTCAAGAATATCTGTGTTCGGAAGACCCATCAGTCTGGGAGTATTGCGTCGAGTAAAGTATCTGTGAGGGCGTGTTGAGTGCAAAGGTACAACTCTACGAGCGCGAGCAATGATTCCTGTAACAATCAAGCACGTTAGAACTGATACCTGCAAAATAAAACACAAGTTATTATGATCATGCATGAATGCAGTGTTTATCCATATGAGGAACACTTTGTCTCTTGATCCTGGCTTCATCGAGACAAATAATAATCCGGCAGCAACCTTCCGATATTCAGCATTTGATTTCGTCATCCAGATCGGAGATATATGATTTAGCAAAATACCCCCAACCATGTGTGTGCCGTGTGAGTGCATACGGGAAAGCAAATAAAGCTTGAAGACCGATCACTGAATGAAAATAATCATCGCATAGCAAAATGCACAAAGAGTGCCATAGTCATACATCAAATTAGATACAAATCTCCAGAATCGGGAAAGAAATACAAGCAAAAGAATTCCGTCAACAGGCCTGACGGTAATCCTCACGAATAATAAAGGCTAGCCTGATGAGGGTCCCACAGACGGCCCTATATCATCAACCATCTTCGCGAACTCTGCGGCGAACCTGAGCTCGGTGTTCTCCTGTTGTAATCTCCCCACCTCTTTCTGATGGATCTTCATCTGCCTGAAGTAATGATCTCTCTCAGCCATGTAATGATCCCTCTCGGCGATGTAATGATCTCTCTCAGCGATGGTCTTCACATTCTCCGCTTCCTTAATCTTCAGTTTGGCCTCCCACTCAGCAATGAGAACTCTGACTCTGTCATCCCTCTGATCCCTCACGAGAATTTGCCTCCTCTTCTGATCTTCAATGACCTTTGAAGCTCTAGCCAATCTCTCTTTGGTGATGTCGTGCTCCTTTGTTGAAGATGCCAAAGCCTGACTGACCTTCCCATAGTAGGCAGTATCCATCTCAAAGCGCTTTGCCTCCAAGGCATGTCGCTTATCTTGATCTTCCATCCTCACTCTGATCTCCTGGTTGGCCGTCTGAATCCGAGCAACACTCATCTCCAATTCAGCTTTCTCCGCTAGCAACTGATCTCTGGCTCTCTTCATCTCGAGGAATTCTTCCATACTGACAGAAGAACGCGGACCCTCAATCATAGGACACCAAGGTAGATGTGTGATCTCAATCCTCTTCCGAAGCCAATCATCGAATAGAGGAAAATATTGGCTGTTAACCTTGCCAAAAGGAACCTTTCCTTTTCTCTGAATGTTACGCCATGACCCAGACACCTGCATCAGCTTGGCCTGATTGCCCTCAACCGGGAAGTAAAAGGACTCCTGAGTCTCACACTAAAGGGGAGGAACTTCCATAGCGAACCCCATCTGTCTCCTAAGAAGCGTTGGGTTGTAATTAATGCAACCCTGAACTCCTATAAGAGGCACATTGGGAAAATCCCCGCAGCTATATATAAAATTCCGTCCAGCCAAACCATTATGAGTCCACGCTATATCAGCAGCCCGCAAACCCATCAATCTGACCGACCACTTGACCGTAGGATCAAGCGAAGCAAAAACACCTCGGGAAGGCAAATATCCCATAAACCATCTGAATAACATCTGGGCACAACACCTGATCAAACCACCACGTCTCTTCTCGTTCCTGTTATGAACCGAGTAATAGACATCTCCGATCAGAGTAGGAATAGGGTTCCTCTGCATGAACAACCTGACGACATTATGGTCCACAAAGCTCCTCTGATTAGGAAATAGAATAACACCATAAATGCTCACAGCAACCACAGCACAAACCATCTTCCAATTACCCGCAGCAGCATGTTCCTTGGCCTTAGCCTCCAAGAAACTCAAATGAAAACCCGGTAATTTTCCTTTCTCCTTCAAACCTTCCCTGGTCATCTCCGGACTCAAATAAAGAGCACGAGAAATCCCAAGGACATCAGGCTCTCCCCTAATAGCACAGAAAGGAATCTGATCTCGGATCGGAATACCCAAGATGCTGGCATAGTCCTCCATCAGAGGCCCCAACAAATAATCCGGGAACACAAAACATCTCAGACCCGGGTCATAGAACTGGAGAAGAGTATGAATGGCGCTCCTGTCGCTGTCTGTGAGTCTGAAAACCATCTTCAGAATGCTACCGTATGACTCTCTGAACATCCCCACATGGTCGGGTGTAAGCAATGCTATCATATCTCTCAACTCATCAATCTCTGGGTCGAAGAAGCTATAGACAACATCGTCCTTCAAACCGGGCCTCATATCTGAGCAGAAAGTCTCTCAACCAGGATCTTGATAAAAACCGTCCCTGCATATGGATAAACATGTGTTAGATGCAGGTAAATGCAAAATGTGATGATGCTGATGAATGAATGCAATGCATTGCCATCCTCCAAATCATCTGAACATCTGTTGTACTGGAGCCTGATCTCTGAACTGATCACAACCATCTGAAGGAATATGTAACCACAAATCCAACTCAAGGGTTCCGAAATAAACGGAACTGAAAGATACATCATCATCATCATCATCATCAGAAAATCTCTGAGCAGATACCCATAACAATCTCTGAATCGGCCCGGGGAATCCTGAAATAAACGGATCCCCACTGATAGATAACTCGGACAGCATTCCGGCGTCTCAGAAATAAATGGCCATAAATCCGACTTATAAATATGACTTTGATCAACGGAACCATTAATCACCATCCATCTGAACAATGCATCTGAAAGAATCACCCTCCCCTCACAGGTAAATTCTAAACAGGTCACCCTAAGGCGGATAATAGTCTCGACAATCGGGCAAAGATACTCAATGGGTTTGCCCTTTTGGCTGTGCCATTGTAGCTCTCTTAAGATCGTCTAAACCAAAGATCCGGGAATGAACGGTCACCGAAGTCAATAGTTCAGATGAAGTGACACAACCAAAGTGGATACTCCACAAAGGAAGAGCACTATCAAATGAACCTCGTCCGGCTTGTGGTATGTCACGTTGCAACAATATGCTGATAAAGCAAATGAGGAACGTGAGACCACACTAATCCTAGGTGTATACTCGGGCCTGGGTTTTATCCCCACTCAGAACACCCACCCCAAAACAGAGGAACCACCTGCACAGAGGACGGCAACATGATAGTATGATGCATGCAAATATTTATGCAAATATATACACAATAGAATAATAAATGCAATAAATAAAGCGGCACAAGCAACCTAAACTATCCTAGAACGCTAGGAGAGACTCGCTTAGGGAAGATGGACCAGCAATAGGTCAACTTCTATGGTCCCCAACAGAGTCGCCAGCTGTCGCATCCGTGAAAAAACAACCGGCGGGCTAAAACAAAACAACACAGAGCCGCCACCGTGCGTTATTTATCCCAAAAGAGGGAAAGGAAACGCTCGAAGTAAACCTGGAAAGAACATGGTCTTGCGACCAGAGAGAATGGGATCGGGAGTCGGTTATGCGAAGGGAAGGTATTAGCACCCCTTCGCATCCGTCGTCCTCGACGGGATCCACGCTCTAAAGAATAGGAAAAGGTTGCTAAAACAAACATCACACACACACCACAGGTGGGAGAAGAGGGGAGAGGGCTCGCTAGGATATCGCATCCTATGCCTACGTATCTCGTCTGGAACGAGAATCAGAGCTACCGTAGTTCGGCTCACGCACGCCGAAACAAAACACACGCACAAAAAGGCAAACATAGAACCCGAACGCCAATCGCTGGACTTACATCAGCTTCCGAACCAAACAAACCCACACTGGAAACCAGATGCCACTTGATGGACTTATACCGGACTCCAAGCACACAACAATAGGATACGGAATACCAATGGTTGGGCTTACATCCGTCTCCTAACACACACAAGAACAAACAAGCAACAAGTTACTAAGGAGTCGGGAACTCGAGCCTAGCAACTGTCAAGCAAACACCAAGAAGGGTGAACACACAGACTAATAGGGAGTCGGGAACTCGAGCCTGATAGCTGGCAAGCACAACACACTCAAAAAAGAAAAGGGTGCCCGGAGAGATCTCGTACGACCTCCTGCCTACGTACCTCATCTGGTATGAGGTTCAGGGCGACGTAGTTCCCCTGAACGGGAAAGAAATTCTAACCAGATACAAAGGGAGACACACTACTAGGTGTAAGACCCCAATTTTTGCCCTAAGATCCCTCATGGCCCATATCATACCATATCATGGCCTCAAGGATCATTGCATACCCTTGCTTCCCTCCTAGTGGGTGGATATCTTATGAGTGTGGTTCTTGATCACCAAGCATGTATTGCATTTGTATGTCATTGCTTTTCATATGTTTACTGACCAAAAGTACAAAAATATTGTCATCTAACCATGATTGCTTGCAGATGAAGCAAACTAGGTCAAAGCAGTCAAAATCAGCCATTGAGCTAAATGGTGACCATTCTTGAAGAATTTGGGCACCATGATCATTCATAAAGAGTTCATATAACTTGTGACGTCATTTTGAATCAAGATCTCATATGAAGAAGGCTTGGAATTCATCAGAACATGGCCCAGTCCACCAAAACCCTAGAAAAGTCAACTGTGGTCAACTGTACATTTAATCAGGAATTGGAAGGTGTGAGAGGGTTGGAAAGGTCTCATTCATGTCCATATAAGCTTCATTTGGCATTTCAAAGATCAAGGTTGAAGGATTTGAAGTCAGACAAAAAGTTTCCCAAAATGGAAATGACCTGTAATTCTCACCTGCCCAAAATGGAAAGTTTTTCTCCCCAAAATTACATCATGAACCAAGCTTCAAATCAAAATTTGTCCAACATGAAAATTGAAGATCTTGTCCTTGCCTTTCCAAAAAGTCCAAGAACACTCAATTCCCATGTGTGGTTGACAAATTATGGTCCAATCATTTTCAGAAAATGCCTAAATTCAAAGTGGCATAACTTTCACATGGAATAGCCAAATTGGATGGTTCTTCTTTGAGAAAATCCCATTTAACATGTACTTTCATAATCCATCATCACATTTTGCCAAAAGCCTTCACATAAAAAGGTCATTTTTCAAGTGTACTAATTAAAAACCAAGGGCAAAATGGTCCAACTTTCAAATTACATAGAATTTTGACATGGGACCAATTCCAATAGCTCCCAAATGAGATTTATGACTTGCTTGAAGTGAGAAAACACTGTTCCATTGGTCAAAACCATCCAAGGGTAAAAAGGCCAAAATGCATTACAAGCTCATTTTCACTAATCACACAATTTTGCCTAATCATGATTAAAGCTTGGATTAGTGTGAAGTATATAAGCCTAATTGTAACTGTTTCTCAGGATCCATAATCACTTTCTCAGATCCAATCCAAAAAAACTCTCAAATTCTCTCACTTTTTCTCCATTTTCACATTCACTTTTTTCATCAATTCTTCAATAATTCACCATTGTTTCTGCGAATTCTTGGTTGAATCTTCATGTGCAGGTGGTGGTGAAATTCTGTTGAAGCATTTGGAGGTGGAAATCGAGCTGAAAACCAACTGTCCAAGTCTTGAACTCCAATGGCATTTGCAAATCCCTCCATGGTCGTGCACTCTTGAGCTGAAATTTCTTCACCAATCACCTTCATAACCATTGTACTTCATCTGTTTTCAAGAATTGGAGCAAAACAGCCACGGATTTCACAGTTGGTTCATCAAGAGGTAAGATTTCAATGTCTTCGATTCTTGCAATTACTATATGGATCTTGTAGATCTTGGCACGTAGGTCACGTTAAACTTTGAATCGCGCGATTTCGTCAAGTAGTCATGGAGAAATCTTGAATTAAAGATTGCATGTCAAAACTTCCTTCGATCGTATCTCTCTGTATGTTAATCTTTAGACAAAACCATGGCCATATCCTTGATCTACGTTGAGAGACGAAGAAAACCATATGCGGTTCGTGCATTTTCATGGAGAAATGGCCATAACCGAATCTGCAGTTGAAGAACGGTGATGAACAGCTTGGAAATCTGGAAAACCCGCGTTTGATCTTGTTCAGCGCCTTGCCAATTTCAAAAACGTGTTTGCCGCGCGAATTGGACGAACCACGAAGCGCCAACACATTAAAACAAAACGGCCGCGTTTTAGGCCATGGCTTCATTATTACAACTTTGCCACTCGTATCAAATTAAATCATATTTCACCTTAAATAATTATTTCAATATATTTCAAAACTTATAAAAATCATATTAAATTCAATTTTAGTCCAAATTAGGTGGGAATTTTTTTGTTAGATTCAGAATTTAATCTAGTTTTTTTTAGGCATAGAAACTTAAGTTGTGCCTGGTAAAATTTTGGATTGGCTTATTGATTTTTGTCATGTGTGCATTATTTGTATGTTTTACCATTTTAATCATACAATAATCATGCTAGCTCCAAATTTAATGAAATTTCATATGATGATTCTTGACTCACTCCTGGAGATTTTGATGTATAATTTGTAGTTTTTGGACCCCTGGTTTGGTAGATATGACATAATCTTTTTGAGTGTGACAATATGTGTCACACTATGCTATGCTGTGTTCATGATTTAATTTTCCATGCTTTCACTAGGCTTATGGCTCTGATTTTTTGCATGAGATGACTTTTATATGTCTAGTTTCACCTTGATTTTTTGTGGATTTAATTGATCCATTTTCTAATTGATTGACATTTTTGATTGCTGTTTAGCATTTTTGGATTGTTTCTTGAGTAGCAAACTTACATGTCTTGTTAAATACTCATCCCTTATCCTATGAATATGAAATTTGGTGGAGTGTTTCCTAACATGTATAGATTTAATTTGGCTTTGGTCCCATTCATTTCCCATGTGATATCACTGTTTTACAATTGATTGAAGTTGACACTTGTTTTGTGACCTAGCTTAGGTTGATTTTTGCATGCCATGACATGTTGAATTTAATTTCTCTACTTCCACATGTCCAAATGCTATGAAATTTGATATGTAGATCATTGAATGTGTCCTGTTTAGAATAGAATTTTTGTGGAATTTATTGAGCTGTTTTGATATTTGTTTGGATGTAATCATTCTGCTTGCTCATTTGTGGTTCATACGTGCTTACTTTGACTTAGATTGTGCATAAAATGCAATGAGTGCATAGTTTGGATGTGAGACCAATTGGATCCTCTTCTTAATTGAATTATCTTAGTTTTGGTTATGTTTCACTTGCTGTTTTAAGATTTTTCCATCCTTTGGACCCTAGGCTTGTCCTAGTGGTCTTATTACTCATGTTTGAGTTTGACTTTGACTTTTCAGGTTAAGAAGCAAAGTGCTTAAAAGGAATTAATGCAAGTTGAATTGTTTCATTTGACTAACCTACTTGTTTTGTAGGGAGCTTGGTTCACTTGAACTTTGTGCTATGCACATTATTGTTTGATTGTACATTGTTGTTGATTCTTATGTTGTTGTTTTGATATTAATGATTGGGATGCTGATTATATTTGATTGATTTCAGGTACCCATAGTTGCTCAGTTCTCTTAAGAACTTGCATTGCTTTGATTGTATAGCATTTGCATTGAGGTAGACTCTCTCGTCTCCATGTAGTCTGGAAGACCTGGCTTGTTATTTAGCCAGGCAACTGTCTGAAGTCCTCCTTAAGAGGCGATGTTTGTGATTGTTTATGTTTGTCCCAAGCAGGAAAAGTCCTCATTTGAGGCAATTGGTGGATATAAGAGATATGTAGCCTGTCTCCCACTATTCTGTGAGTCTTCTCCTTGCTCCCATTACATGGTTGTAGCATCGAGATCCTAACCCAAGATCTATCGAGTCTAATTTGTGGAGAGAGTTCCATCTTTCTGAACTCCCACACCTTCTGATATTCAATACTCTCCCTGACCAGGGATAAGAGTGATGAGGCACACCCCTCATATCCTTTCATCTGCTTCACCTTAGCCCCTCAATGGCAAGGTTAAGAGCGCCATTCACCTATTCCAGTGGACTTTTTAAGTCAAACCCTTTGATTGAGCCTCCTTGTTTGGTTATAGTGAGTGCTAAATGACTTTGTTTGCTTGATTGATTGTTGCATTTGTACATACTTACTTGCCATTGTGCATTCATCATTATGGATTGTTAATTCTTGTATGATCATTATTGTATACCCTTGTGGTTTGTTTGTTTGCCCATTGAGGACCATTGTAAGACCATGTTGATTGGCTTTTGCTCCCATGATATGGAAGGATAGAGTGTAAGACCTCATTGGTCACTCATATCTCCTTTGCTCTTGTTCGTTGTATGAGAGGATGCAATTGTAAGTCCCGGTGATGTGGCATTTGTATTCCTATGACCATACTTTGGAGGTTGGTATAAGTCCAGATAGATTGGCATCCGACTTCCAAGTTTTGTTTTACTTTAGGAGGTTGGTGTAAACCCAGTTATTGGTATCCGACATCCGCTTTTTGCTTTTGTGAGATTGGTATAAGACCATTGATGGCATCTGGTATCACCTTGCTTTATTCGCTTACTTATTTTGTTGCCTCACTCCTAAGGACACTCTTGAATCATCTCCTATATGATTTCAAGAGGTGAACTTCTAGGAAGTTTTACACTTCATCCACACCCTTTTTGTTTCAAAACCCCTTTTCACTTGTTGAAATTTTAAAATTTGTAAATGCATGTTGTGCAAACATTCTCATCCTTTTTCAAATTAGAAACTTGGACCCTAAATCCATGACTTTTCAAACTCCATTTCATAACACTTCTTTGAATCAATCTAACCATACTTTGACCATCCTTTTGTGAATAATCGTAATCCATTAATCCAACTCATTCAATGATTTTGTGGCTTTGTCCATGCTTATTAAGTTTTCATACATTAGCCATAGGTTTGATTTATCCTAGTTGGTTGATGTTAACCTCACCTATTTGTCCTTAGTTGATTGAATTGTAAGTCTTCCTTGCTTATTATAGGGTTAACCCCTCACTAGCAAGTGGAAGCTTTTCTCACATGGTGGACTTGTTGTTTCATAAGGTTGAGTTTTCTCCCGTGGATAACGTAAAACCTTAATGCTATTGTTCTAAAATCAACTCACTCATGTTTTGGAAATCTTTTAGCCGAACTACGGCGTTTTGATCCTTACCTTTGATGGAAGGTACGTAGGCAACGGGTTCATCCGTTCGAACACAAAAATAACTAACTTGTATATTCTTTTCTCATCATCCCATTCATGTTTGCACAATATGTCAAAACAAATAAACATTTTTATACAACAAGTGTGAAAAGGGCTCCCTAGGAGTACCTAGGACGTGATGGGTGCCTAACACCTTCCCATTGCGTAATTTACCCCTTACCCCGATCTCTGATCTTCCATTAGTTTTCTACGCGTAAAACTTCTTAGGTTTTTGTTCGCTTTTTAACCAGTCCTTAGGATAAATAAAAGTGCGGTGGCGACTCGAATTCATTGTATACATTGCTTATGGTTTAACCAATAAATCATATAGCGACGAATACACCTCTACACTAGGGAGCTGGACTCGAGCCTAGATGTTATCATGCATCATTGCCCTATGTTATGGTTTCTATCCTAACTTGCACAGGCAGCAAGCTAATCCTAAACAGGCAAAGCAAAGCATGCAAGCATAATCAAAACAAAGCAAACTTTCGCAATTAGCACACACTATATCCAGACAAGGTGGGCTCAATCAAGGGTTAAGTTGCAAAAGCAACACAACTGTGTTAGGTGATGTTAGCTCTTAACCCTGACATTGAGAGTCAGGGTGAAGCCAGATGAAATGGGAGTGAGGGGTGTGCCTCACAGCTCTTATCCCTGGCCAGGGAGAGCTTCAGACAAAGAAGTGTGGGTCCAGAAAGTGGGAACCCTTCTACACTTATGACACTGACTCAACTGTACAACTGTACATGGATCTTGGGTTAGGATCCACAAGGCATCAACATGTGATGTGAGCCAAGGGACGACTCAACAGAATAGCAGGAGGTGGACTACACACTCTTGTGTCTGCCAATTGCCTTAATCAAGGTCTTTTCCTGCTTGGGGACAAAAATAAACAATCACAGGCATTGCCTCTTAAGGAGGACTTCAGACAGGTGTCTGGCCAATTAACAGGCCAGGTCTTCCAGACTACATGGAGAAAAGAAATTCTACCTCAATTGGTTTATACAACCAAGCAGCAGCACAAAGATGAACTATTAGCAACTAATGTACCTGAAATCAATCAAATATAATCAGTATACCAATCACAAAGTCAAAACAGACAAGATAAGAGCCAACAGTCAACACAATCAATCACATGTGCAAAGCACAAGTCCAAAGCAAGTGAGCTAAGCATCCTACAAAATAGAACAAGTTAGTTCATAACAATCAACCAAACTCAATCAACTTGCATTAATCTCCTTAAAACATTTGCTTCTTCAACCTGAAAATCACATTCAAACGTGAGAAACAAGACCACTAGGACAAGCCTAGGGTCCAAAGGAGATGAAAAATTTAAAACAGCAAGTGAAACTCAACAAGAATCAAGATAAATCACTCCGGAATAAAGTCCAATTGGTCTCACATCAAAACTATGCACCAAATCCATTTCATACAAGAAAAAGCACAAAACATGCAATTTAGAACCTCAAAGGACCAAACAGAATGATCACAATCAAATCAATACCAAAACATTTCAATAAATCCTCAAAAAATTCATGATCCAACATCATCCACAACATAACAATCACACCAAATTTCAGCTCATTTGGATCAAGGGAAGTAAGTCAATGAAATTCATAAAGTCTAGACAAGTTCATACAAGCTCATACAATGCATCAAAACAAGCATCAACTTCCATCCATCACAAAACAGAAATAAAATATGATAAATGAATGGGACTAAAACCAAGATGTACCTCAAGATGTCTACAATACTCATGCCAAATTTCACATTCATCCAATTAATAACCAGAATTTCACAAATCAAATGGAAACATGTCTCATAAAAAGTCAACAAATGACTAAACAGCAAATAAAATCCCAATCAAATAGTAAATGGACTCAAAAATTCCAGAAAAGATTCACATGTATTCTCAACATTCATAAGTATCCTCATGCAAAAATACAGCTCAATTCAGGTTCAACAAGCATAGAAAATAAAATCAAGAAGTTGCACAAAGCATGGCATGGCACAAAATGTAACACCTCTAAAGATCATGTCATAACTCTCAATCCAGGAACTCAAAATTTACAAACCACATATCAAAATGACCAGCAATGAGTCTAGTTTAAGCACAAAAAATTTCATGAATTTCTAATGAAGCATCATCATTTTATGAGCAAAAGAGTGAGCATGGTGCACAAAATGACATGTCAAAGCAAACCCTAAGCATTTTCAGAAATTACACGTGCACAATATTATTAAAAATCACCATAAAATCCAGCACATCACAAGGAGAATGGCACAAAAAATTGCATCAAATTTGGATTAAAATTGGATGAGTTATCATTTTTTGAATGAGAAAGAAAAATAAAAAAAATAGTGAAATAGCATGTGAAACAAGTAAAGTATGTGAAAATAAAGAGCAAAAGCCAAAAGGTGGAATTGCATCAGGCGAGAATCGAACAGCGTTCACATTCAAAAGCTCCTGCGCGCGCTAACACACTAATGCATGAACAGTAACGATTATATGGATCTAGCATACGTTCTGGAAAATTTTAGAACATCTTCATCACGTGTTCTTGACCAAAATCCGACACGAACAAACTTTAACCAAATTCAACAATCCATACACCATTGGAAAGATCTCACAAAGAACAACACGAATCCGGCCTTAATTAAACTTAATTCATGTTAATCAACTCGGATCGATCAAAAGAACATTTGAACATCAAACTTCAATTCCTAATATCTCATTCAATACTCAACGAAATTCAACGATTCAAAGTTCATGCTACTCCACAATCCACGATCTATCCTATGCCTAACATAATTACAATAATTATTGAGATCGAATTCTAACCTCTTGGAGATGGCAGTGTTGGATTCGGTGATTTCAATGCTCCAAAGTGTGAAACAGATGTAGGTTAATGCTTAGGAAGATGATTGGAATAGGTACTTCAGCTCCAGTATGCTCCAGATCCAAGGATTCTCAAACTGCCATGGCTATGCAAGGTGATAACAGTTGTACTTCTTCAAGGATTTTGCACGACCTGGCTTCAAACAGATGTTCAATCTACCTGCACATGATGAATGGAACAAAGAGGAAGCAACAAGAATCAATGAATTCGATAAAAAAAAGTGAAAAAAGATTGAGAGAGTTTTGAGAGAATTTGATGAATTTTGTTGTTAGATCTGAGAAAATGAAATGTGATTAGGTGAAACAGTTATGATTAGGGACTTTATATGGTGTGCTAATCAATTTGTTAAACAAGATTAGCAAATATGATGTGAATTAGCAAAGTGCAATTTTCATGTGTTTTGGCCAAAATGACCTTTTCAAAATGCAGCCAATGTAACAGTGCAAATGCCATCCAAACAAGTCCAATTTTCTGTTTATGATGTGTTGGAAATGGTTTTGAGTGAAAATTACATGTATTTTTCAAAAACACCTTTTTTCCCACCAAAATACAAAATGAACACTTGAAAAATGGACTTTTGCTATGATGATTTTTGATGAAATATGATGATGCATCATGAAAGTACATGTCAAATATGGTTTGCTCAAAAAAGAATCACCCAATTTGGCCTTTCCATTCAAAAGTTATGGCACTTTGAAATTCAACTTTCTTGGACAATGATCAATCCATAACTTGCCAACCACACATGAGAAATTCATGTTCTTGGACTTTTTGGAAAGGTGAGAGCAAGATATACAACTTTCATGTTGAATAAAATTTCATTTGAAACATTTTTGGACACGTAATTTTGAGGAGAAAAACTTTCCATTTTTGGCAATTTTCAATTACAAGTCACTTTCTATTTTTGGAAAGTTTCCATCTGACTTTATTTCCTTCATTCTTGATCTTTGAAATGTCAAATGAAACTTGTTTAGACATGAATGAAGTGTCTCTAACTCTCTCCCACCTCCAAATCCATCAGTTCAGGTACAGTTGACCACAGTTGACTTTTCTGACTGATAGATGAATTTCAGCTTGACTGATCAACTTGAGCCTCAAACTCCTGATGAAATGGCTCAATGATGAAACCCTAGCTTCCATAAGCTCAATAAAACCATGTGATGATCCCCATATCCACTGAAAACCCCATCTCCTTCACAAGCCCTGATTGGCCTAATATAGATGATTCAACTGATTAGGGTTGACCAGTGGTCAAAACCCTAATCTCAAGGTATCTGATCAATCTCTTGAATCTCTGGGATGATGACAAAACCATGATGATGATGATGTATCATTTCAACCAAAATGAAGCTCAATCTCCTTGAGAATCAAAAAACCCTAATTTGAATCACACATCCTCAGATGATTAGTGATCAGTCCAATGAAAAACCCTCAGCTTGAATCTCAACCTCTTATCTTCTGACCAAGACTTAGGAGGATGACTTGCTCAATGTAGCCACATGATATGCCAAGATGCAATAACTAATGACCTAAAAAATGATATGCAATATGTTAAGCTAGTCCCAAGAGAGGAGGGCAAATTTTGAGGTGTTACACTCCTCCTCTCTACAATCCACCAATTTCTTTCCCGCAAATATTTGTGGAAGGTAAGATAGGAACCCAATCCAAAAGGTATGCGGAAATAATGGAAAAAATCCTTACCAATGTACCATTAACCCAGGTCCTGTATAAAAATAGAATATTATAGGACTATGAAACTGGAAAAATTATTGATGTTAAGAGGGAAAAGTTGACTTTTGAGATGGGGGATGAATGGAATTAAATTCAAACCTGAAAAATTAATACTCATGATAGAATCAGACCCCCCCCCCCGGTTCAAAAGTATGAACCACCCCATTGGAATAAGAAAAAGAAGAGTAAAGAATACAAGATATGACTTGATAAGTGGGCATGGAAACCTAATACTATTGATAATAAGGTTGAGGAGTAATTTTTGAAAGAACCACCATTAGTACTTGCACTCATGAACGGTCGAGCTAAACAACCTTAAACAAAGTGCTACATGGGAGGCAACTTATGCTTTTCACGTTAATTTGTTTTGTTTGTTATTTAATTTTGTTTGCAGTTAATAAAAAGGCTCATAAATAGGAAGAGAAACAAGTTGAACAAATGAAAAAATTGAGAAAATTTGATACAAAAACTATGCCCGGAAAATTATGTTGCGCTTCCCACCTCCCGAGTGAGGTATTTGTAACTTCACTCCCTCTTGCTTGCGCAAAAACATTGAGGAAAATGTTTGGTTAAAGTTTGGGGGGATACTTCTTTACTTTTCTTTTATTTTTCTTGTTTGTTTATGTTTACGATTTTTCTTGTTCTTTAGTTATTTCCGTATTTTTCTTTTACAAAAAACCATTTTTTCAAAGCTTTTCTCGAACTAGGACCGTGCAAAAAACAATATCTTGAAAAGCTTCGGCTATGGGGAATATGGGAAAGTATATAGAGTTAGAGAGATGAACGACTAAAGACTTGGGACATTGGGAAAGTTTGATAACTTAAGTATTACCCGAACACCATAGGTTCCTCAAAGTAGGATGTGAGTCCAACGTGTAAATTTGTGCCATAATACTTGGCTTCTAAGAAATACTCTCTAATTAGTTTATAATGACAGTCCGACATACATTAGACTTGCATACATGTATTCTTTGTGGGAAATAAATAATTTTAGCACCAAAATTATGAAAAGGTGGTAAAAGGAAACCACGCCTTCTAAGCTGGGTAACCCTCACCCGATTATTTAGCCTAACAGTAATTAAATCCCAAACATCGTCCCCAAGTGGACAAATAAACGCAAAAAGTTTGAAACTTCATCAGAAAAAAATAAAAATAATAAAAACGACGTCTAAACAAAAATTCTTGATTGGTCGTGTGCATGTGACGACAAGAATCATTCAAATTGCAATAATTTGATTGTCTGAACGAAAAAGGGAAGGAAAAATCAAAAAAGAGACTTAAGTACAAAGAATAGTTGGGGATGTGTATGAAGGGGAGATTTAGGTCTCTGGTCTTACTACAGTTAGTGTTCTTGTGGATACCTTTGGTGTCAAGTGATTACCAAGAGAACTAGACTTTAGCTGATCGAAACGAAAACTCACGTATAAGTATCGGTAGCTTCATTTTCGTATTCTTTTTTGTGTAGTGAACCACTTAGTCCAAAAAAAATCATAATCAGGCTTTGTTGCTTAAGGATAGGCAACCGTCTAAGTTTGAGGGAGTTTGATAAGTGGTTGTTGTACCGTATTTACTAGTTGTTTTTGCTTAGCATTTTACTGCTTTTTGTTCGATTTGATTCCATTTATCATAGTTTATGCGTTGGTAGTGTTTATTTTTTCTATTTCCAGGTATTAATAAGTGTTCGAGGTGAAAAACGATCGAAAACGAGCAAAGCGTAAAAAAATGTCAAAAGTCAGAAAATTCTCATACAAAATCCAGAGGGTTGTTACAGTCACCTGTGGCAGCTGCTACGGGCCATAGTAGCAAGGGTTTGAGTTTCCTCCCTTTTGAATTCTCCATATGAAAAGCAGAGGCAAGCTACAACCACCCATAGCAGCTGCTACAAACTGTAACAGCAGAGCGACACATCTTCTGATTCTTTCGCTTTTTAGACCAATTCTCATGTTTTTGGAATTTTGGCATGTTTAGATGTGAGATATTCTGATGTAATGGATGTTTAACAAATATATATTTATCCCAGTTTAGGTTTTTCTATAAAACTCACAGTTGGTTGTGAGTTTATGAGGCTAGTTTTATTTTCCTAAAGTTTTTACGTATTCTACTTTTCTATGTACTCAAAGTATCCATTGGAGCATTGGATTAAAGCTTATAAATTCAGATTTTCTTATTTGGTTTCATTACAATTGTTTGTTTAATTCAATTGTGTACCATGAATCCGGTTATGAATATTGTTTTGGTTGTGTTTTCCCTCACCATGAGTGAGTAGTCCATTAGAGACTAAGGGTTATGGGGATCATCTCATAACCCTTTGTATGATATGTCACAGGTCGATTACGAGAGTTATTTGTCCAAATTTATTTAATATTTGACTTCATACATTTTTCAACCCTTATACGAAATTAAAGTGTTCTCAGGTATCGATCATAGTCTGAAAAGATATGTCGGTACTGGAGCGCGGGTTTTTAAACAAATATGTCAAATACATCGAAAGTGATTAGATGAATTTGATAAATTACCAAATTTTATAATTTAGCAAAAGTAACGAATATCTAACGAATAATACAGTCGAGCGAAAGTGAACAAATTATTCGTCATTGATAATGCAACACGCTGGCGAAAGCGGGTTTTGTCCATATTATATATTTTCTATAAATTATGTCAAAACTCTTGTAAAAAAAGTGACTCAGATTGTATGAACGTGTCAGAGTGAGAACCATAACTCTAAGTCATATTTGCCTTCATTTTGAATCAAGTGATTTTTCAATTAAGTTATTTTTACCAAATCTCAAATTATTGATTCCTCCATTTTCAATTCAGTACTTAAACTGTTGATCTTTGTGGTTCAATAACATTTTACTACTTCGCACGGTCGTGCACTTCCAGCGTGTCAGTGCTAAAAGAGTGAAAATCCCTTGTAACTTAGGCTATGCTTAAGCTATTTTATTCAAGATTATGATTCTCTTGTGTAATATCTTTTGTTAAGAATTTAAAGGTTACAGGCTAAAAGCGAACAAAGCTTGGGTGAAGATTCCTGAGCTAAGTTTGTGAAGCGATGTCTGTTGATTCTTGAGATAAGCCTATATAAAAACTCTGTTTGAAGGTTCTTGAGCTAAGCCCGCGCAAAAACTCTGTTTGTTGGTTTCTGATGAGTTAAGCCTATGTAAAATCTCTTTTTATTGTTGAAGATTCACGGGTTGGTCCTGTAAAAGCTGAATTTTTTTTAGCGGAACTTTCAAGAGGAAACTCTTGGGGACAAGAAAAAGCCAAGTGGTTAGACTGAACTTGTATAAATATTAGTCCAATTTCTTTATCCATTATCTCTTTATTTCCTATTGTTATTTTATATTAGTTGACGTCTCTCTCTCTCTCTCTCTCTCTCTCTCTCTCTCTCTCTCTCTCTCTCTCTCTCTCTTTCTTCTTCTTCTTCTTCTTCTTTCTCATATCATTTTGCTACCATTTCTTTGCTTGTTCATCGAAATTAATATAATTGTTTTAAAGACTAAAGTTTCTATATATTATTTTTGGGTTTCGAATAACACAATTTTCCCCCATCCTCTTGTATTTGGAGTCACTTGGTCAACAAGTGAAATCAGAGTATAACTTTTCTTATAAGACTAGTCATCTCAAATGGTAGTATGATGACTCTAAATACTTCTTCTTTTAACAAGATACTTTTCATAAATAAACCTCAACCGTTTGATGGTGAAAGATTTACTATATGGAAAGAGAGAATAAAAATGTTTTATGATTCTATTTATTTTGAATTGTAGAGTTTTGTTTTAGAGGTCCTTTTGTTCCCACTCATTCCATTGACAATGATATTATGAACAAACTCGTAAATCAATGGACCGTATAAGAAAAGACAAATTTTCAACAAGAATTCCAAGCTAAGTACGTGATTATAAGTGCGTTAAGAACTAGAGAGTACAAAAATGAGACACCAAATGAAAATGAAGATAATATTAAAGGATGTTTCTCAAATATTGAAACACTTGAAATAAATATAAAAAATTATGTTTCTAATGAATATCAAATACTCAAGAAGTGGTATAAAAATGTGATCTAACACTTGACTATAAAGATACAATTTTTTTTAATGATTTTAAGGATAAATCAAGAAATAAGATGATCATAAAAAAAGCTAAATGAACTTATCCAATTGCTTAAATATGAATAAAATATCAAAAAGGAAAACTCAAATATATCTGAAGAGTTACATTAAGAAACATTTGCATCATATGGAAAGACTATAACAATATATGAAATATCTTGTAAATAATCAACATAAGAAAAATTTGTAAATACTGGAGGAAAACTAAGGGGGTGAATTAAGATTGTCGAATTTTTGTGAGTTTAAGTTCTTATTTCTAAAAATAATATTTTTCTAAAAACGATGTTGTGATAATGTAATTGGTTCAGAAATAACATTGAATAATGTGAAGAAATTTAAAGTGTGAAGTGTAAAAGTTAATGGAAGAGAAGAACACAAAAATAAAATTTTGTTTAGTGATCCTTTTGTTTATTTTTTTTATATATTTGTTTTCGATGTTTGATTATCATGAGTACAAGTTATATTTGTATAGTTTTTTTAAAGTAAATTGATGTTTATCATGAGTGCAATTTACATTTGCATAGATTTTATTATTTTTTTAGTGTGTTTGCCTGTGTTGTTTTTGTGCTTTTTGAGTGTCGTTTACAATGTGTTGTACCAATGAAGTTTTTACAGCGGAATGTGACTGGAAAAAAAGGATGTTGTAATAGCATTGCATACTGCTTGGTGGTGGGTGGTGTATGGAGATATGGTTTTCATGGAGTTTTGTATCCAAGTCTTTGTTTTTTTAATTTGTTCTAATTAATATCTATTTAATATAGTGCTTGCTTTTGTATCCAATAAGCACAATCACTTTCCATTTTCTACGATATTTGAAACAAATATATACAAAATTAAAGCTGAATATGGAAGAAACATGGATACAAAGAGAGATAGAAGAAGGTGAAAGACGGCTACATGATAATCATTCCTTCTAACAAACAAAAACCAAGTCATTCACAATCATGGAAAACTGGGATATTGTAGTAGCGCAACACTTCGTGTATGAACTACACTTGCATTGGCATGGAATCCCCTTTCTTCTATATCCTCTGGTTTTTTTTATTTTGTACTCTTCACTTGTTAATTCTTTTATCTTTTTAGAAATTACTTCAATTACAATTACATTACATGTAAAAAAAATTGAGTAAATACTTGGGTAATCAATGAAATAACAAAAAATTATAGAAAATGTCTTCTCAAATAACTGAACCTGCGTCATTTTATTCAAAAGACCATGCATTATCCACTGCCCTACTAGATTACATGTTTCATTATTCCAAACAAAACATACTTGTATGCATTTTAAGTTTATATTTTATAAGATCCATCATATAAAGCTTTGAGGGCTTACCTTATACAACGGGTCAGGCTGCACGAGCCAAAATCTAACCCTGATTGATGTTGTTTTACGAAACGTCACATCTTAGCATGTGTTAATCGACAACTCTTTTATGGTAATTGATTATTCCATTTATAACATTTAAAATATTTGAATTCTTCAACTGATAAACAATTATTAACAGTGTGTAATCGATAACTAACAATAGGTAACAGATTATTACTTTATGGTAGTCGATTACAATCTTTGTTTTCTTTGAAAAATTAAACTTAAATACTTTACTTCAATTTTTCTCTCTTTTAACTTTGAAAACAAGTCATCTTATGATTAAATGAAGTTTTATGAGACTTTTAAGTGATATATAAGTTAAATGGTGATATACTAAAGATAAAGACAAACCTTATCTTAGGTGATCATTTCCATTTTGCTATTGGTCATTTGTTGTCTTCATCTTTTTCTTCTTTGTTGATATTTCGGTTTTCATCAGAAATCAATAAAGTTCCTAAAAGAGATCTTCATTACAATATCTTCCTTTTTGTTAATGACAAACCTTAACTTTTGACATTTTTGTTCCAAGTTGAAATATCCCCATTTGTTTTGCAATTTTTACATTTGATATCCTAAAACAAGATTTAACAAAAACTCAAAACATACCATACTTTTCCTCTTTCTCTTGACACTATCAAAAAGAAGACAAGGGAAACCGAGATAACAGACACATATAGTACATACTTAAGAGTACATGCTAAATGAAAATACAATGCAAAAAGTTACAAAATGCTAAGAAAATACTAACATATAAGGTATAACAATCATGACTACACATATGACCAGTTCAATGATATCTTATTGTTAAAAGCATACCAGATCTACATGTCACTAATTTGAGAATAATTTGAAGATTTTGGCACAAGTACGTAACATATAAAGTAATGTAAGAGTCTATCATCTACCGTTAAATTTACATCCGACAGGGTGTTTTGGGTGCTAGAGGATGTTGTCTTTAGACGTTGTTTCTTACTTCATATTTTCTCTTTAGAAAATATACGCATGGAGTAATAGAATGACTTTTGTCATACTCTTGCCAATCACACATGTGACCAGTACTATACTCATTCTCCATTACTAGAAATTTCTAAGCATTCACTTATATGAATTAGGAACAAGTCAATAGCAACTTCTTTTACCCATTAATACAACTTAGTATCTTTTTTGTTCCAAATTATTGTAGAACACTCAAACAAAATCAGGGTTATTATCTCCATAATCATACAAAAAATTATTGAGTCCTTGAAAATATAATAGACTAGGAAAAGAGAAGTCAAATTCATCAAATGGAAAAAGTCTACCATATTTGGGAGTTATAAGTTTTCTCTGAAGGAATTTCCTTATAAACCTCACAAATTTTCTCCATTTGCAAGAAATATTAAGAGGTCCAGAGGTTTTGGTGCTTGACTTGGCCTTACTTTGATTGATGAAATCTTGCTACTGAAAGTTATTTAAGGATTCATGGAGATTTAAGGATTAGTGGTTTTAGTGTTTGAGGATTTTGGGTTTTTGAAAAGAGAGTAGTAGAGCACGGGAACATAGATGTTGGACATGTGACTTTCCACATAAGAGGGAGAGGTGAATTGTGTGCTTCAAAAAAACTTGATTTTGAAAAACTTTTGGAATTAAAATCAGAGTAAAACCATTTTGAAAATTGCTTTAATATTAAGCAGCGGACAAATAAATTTGCAGAATGTAAAGTGTGAAAGATAAAGAGTTAAGGGAAAAGAGAGAGTGCTGCAAGTTATAGAGGTTAAGTCAAACAAAGAAAAAAACCTACCCCTCTCCCTAAGAATTGATCTTGAGAGTCTCCAATAAAATTGAAAGATTTTAGTAGGTTATACTCACGAAACCCCTTATACAGGGAAAAATGAATTTTAAGACTAATTTCCAACCAAACATTAAATTACAGATTGAAGCAGTGAGTCTTCCTTCCAAATGGTGGATTAAAACGGTTAGTCTCCTTTCCACGAGAATATTTAAGTGGTTAGTCTTTAAGCTTCTAAACAAACGTTGGGAGCTTTTAACACAAGGATGAGCTCACAAACCTAAACATTGTTTTTATACCGGCTAACCAATAACCTATGATATTTTAATATCAATCTAATCTCGAACATAAGTAATATTTTAATAATGGGATAAGCTTTAACCTCCAATTGGTTTTATCATGGGCTAAGCCTTCGAACCTAAATAAGGGTTTGATCACACAATCCCCAAACCAAAGCTTTTTATAAGTTTAGCTTCTAACCCAAACAATCATTAATAGGATAGAATGTTCAACCAAGGTATAAAGAAAAGTTCCTTTGTGATGTTACAAATCTACCCTTTCGGAATTACACTTTTCCTCACTCACAAAATAACTTTCTAAAAAAAACACTCTGGCTAAACTTTTAGTGTGAGAAAGTAAACAAGAGAAAAGTTTAGAGAGAGAGAGAGAAAGTGAGAAATATGAAACACGGTTCTAGGTGATTTGAAATGAGAGAAGGAATCTTTATTTATAGGTTAAAGGTTGGCTCAAGAAGCAAATAGTCTTTAATGAATTTTATGATTTGCCAATAGATTGGTAACATGTCCCAATCGGTTAGGATAAATGGTAAGAAAAAATATCTAGTTGTTTCCCATCATTAAGATGTTATTTTAGTCGTTTAGGGCGAATTTTTGAACTCTTCCAATCTATTGGGATAAGGTGTTAATCGATTAGCAAAGACAAAATTTTGCTTAGAGCTTTTTAGACAGATTTCAACTCATCTGACACGACTTAAAGACATTTTTGAAAATGTTTTCTTGTGAAAAATCAATTTGAAAAATATTTGTGTGTGTGTGTGATTTAACCATGCACTTTTAAGAGAATGCCCTGATGTTTTACAAACACTACACAAAAAGGGGGAATTATAACCGTTAGAAAAGTGCTTTTATGGCGGTTTCAATGGTCATAATTTACGGAAATGGCGTTCTAAAAAAATGTCGTAAATTTGAATCCTGCTAAGTAAAAATTGGTGGTTTCACATTAACTGTCGCACAAACCACCATAATATACATTAATTGAAATACCAGGTTTTTTATATGGTTAATGGCGGTTTTAACCGCCATATTTCACATAGTTTTCTCACAAAAACTTAAAACAAAATTAGATTTTTTTTCTCTTTTTTACGAAATTATGCATACATTATATTTTTTAACATTATGATAATTAGATTCAACTTCTTCACACAACGTGCAAGAATTGAACGAAAAATACACTTCCAGTTTAGTATCAAATTAGCCAAAGCAAAAAATGAACACCCATACCAAATAAAAAGTTACCGAAAAAACCGCAGTTACTACAATTTAAAAAAAAACACTACAATGCTGTAAAAAAAAAGAAAAAAACTTATGAATAAAACTATTTCTGCCCTCTTGCGCTGAAAGCAAATGAGAGTTTGTAATATCAAAAGAAAAAAAGTCAAACTTATTAACAATCCATTTTGTACAATAGAATCAAATAAATATTTCTTAAAGGTGGTACAAAAGAAAGATTTATGCATAAAAAAAATCCAAATAATTTCTACTATTAAAAAAGATAAAGAAAAAATTTAAGCATCAATAATAGTAAAAATTCAGATATCTGCATTCAATATAAAAGAGAAAGGAAAAGTTTATGTGTCAATATAAAACTCAGATTCAATGAAAAGGGAAAAAGAATTCTTATGACTATAAAAAAAGAAAGGAAAGATTTATAACAAGAATTGAGAAAATGAGAAAAAAAAACGTAGGATTTTTGATTCGGTTAGATTTTGAGTTTTATCCGATTCAGCACGAACAAAATGATTGAAAGGGATGAAGCTATATTTAAGTTTTTTTTTAGATTTTCTATTTATTATCAGCACATATCACATCTTGATGTTATTTTCCATATCATTAAAAAATAACACATCATTGTTTGTTTTTTTTTGACAAAAAACAAAAAAGGGAACAAAACAGTTGAAAATAAAATATGGGGACAAATTTCGTGAATGAACTAAAATAGAGGACCAAAAATGTAATTTAGTCAATATTTTTTTAAACGGAAAAAGTTTATTATTGATACAAATATTTTTATAAACGAGAATACATCTATTACTGATACAAATTTTTGTAAACGGAAAAAATATATTGTTGATATAAATATTTTTATAAACGAGAATAAGTCTATTGTTGATATAAATATTTTTATAAACTAGAAAAAATGTATTGTGCATATAAATATTTTTATAAACGGAAATACGTCTATTATTGCTACAAATATTTTTATAAATGAGAAAAAGTCTATTGCTCATACAAATACTTTTATAAACGAGAATGCGTCTATTGTTGATACAAATATTTTTTTAAACGAAAAAAAGTGTATTGTTGATACTAATATTTTTTTAAACAATTTTTTTTTATTGTTGATACAAATATTTTTATAAACTAGAAAATATCTATTGTTGATATAAATATTTTTTTTAAACAGGAACAAATTTATATTTGTGATTTTGTGAATGTCTATGATCTATAATACAGTTTCACAACTGAACAAATTGGATATGATCAATGAGACATTGGGATTTTGAGTCACACATGTATTTTACTAGTTTCATTAAAAATATTATAACCTTGTAAAACCATAATCAAGAAAGTTCAACTTCTCTAACATAATCCAAAAAGTTCATCTCTTATAACATAATCCTTATTTGACTGAGATGAGATATAAAACCAATTGATATCCGAGTTTAATTAATCACATTTTTTTACTAAACTTTGATATTCAACACAAAATTTTATTTTTTATACATCTCACATGAATGTGGATTTAAACCAAAGTTTATGTTTGAAAGGAAATCAAAACATTTATTTTTGAATGTTGGATGAGATTGATTGAAAACTCCAAAAATAATTTTAGGTTTAAGAAATTTTAATTTTGATGCATATAATTGAGTAGGGGTGTTCGCGGTGCGGTTTGGGCGGTTTTTCCGATAAAAATCACCCGAACCGCAAGAGAAATAAGCATGCGGTTCGGTTTGGTTTGGTTGGCTTTTAGAAATAAAACCAAACCAAACCAAACCAAATCAATGCGGTTTGGGTTGGTTCGGTTTTTTATAATATTTTTATTGAGTCATATATACTCCTATAAATAATGACATAACTTTGTGTTTAGTCATTCATACATTACTAAATAACATCAAAATTCATCATATTTAGACAAAAGCGTTTCATTCAATATACAAAAAATTAGATTAGACAAAAGTGGAATAAAAGACATATATAAATAGTAGCATAAAATAATATCAAAGACATTATAATAAAACATAAAAAAACATATGAGATGAGAGATTAGAGAAGATGAAAAAAAGAACATAAGAGATGCGAGATTGAGAAGAAAAATGCAATAAAAACGTAATTGGAAGAGAAAATAGTAACATAAAAGATAAAAAAGAAAGAACATAATAGATGACTTATTAGAGTAGAATATGCGAGACCTACATGGAAAAGAAGATGAGAAGAATGTGTGATACTATTATGAGAGATTTAAGAAGGTTGAAATTGAAACCCTAAGTGTGATTAAGAGAAAATCGTTTGTAATTGTAAGGTTAAGGCATACTAGGTTTGAGTTTTGGGTTGGATGTGGGATAAGTGAAATTTGGGTTGTAACATAATGCGGTTTGATTTGGTTTAGTTCGGTTTGCAAAATACAAACCGCAAACCAAACCAAACCGTGCGGTTTTATTAAAAAATGACCCAAATGAATCCGAACCAAATGCGATTTTTTGCGGTTTTGGTTTGGTTTGGTTTGGTTTGCGGTTTTCTATTGGGTTGGTTTGATTTTGAACACCCCTATAATTGAGTAATATGTTTTTTTTAAGCTAATAACAACAATATGGATCCAAACCAACATCAAAAACAACCTCAAGGAACTAACCCTTTAGAAAAATACAAGGATGTTGGTGTGACTACTAATTTCAAACTTGCAAAGTTATATATCTCTGTGATTGAGAGAAACGTGAAAAAGGATAAAGTATATGAATTTTTCGTTGAGAAAATAATTGACAATTTTGGAATTTTAAAAAATTTATGGATTAAGGATAAAGTATGAGAACTATTTGTTAAAGAGATGATTGAAAGTTTTACGATTTTGGATTTTTTTTTTGTATTTTGGTATTGGGGGAGTTTTTCTCTAGGGAGCATTGAATACTGTGAGACTTCTTCTTTTGGAGCAACACCTTTGTGAGAGACACACCACATATTCATTAAAAACCTTAAGGTGATAGGTGAGTGGGTTCTCTCACTTATGAATACTCAAGTCTCCACATTACCAACCAACGTGAGACTATTATCCACATTACTCACACTTGATACATTCTCAACACTTTCCCTAAAGTGTGAGTCCATAATGCTCCCCCTCAAGTGAAAGTTCTTCTTACTTCCACAAATTCTTGTACCGCACAGAATGTTTTTTATTCACCACACTAGAGCCATTGACACTCTTCAACATAACGTTTCTTATTCACCACACTAGCACCGTTGACTCACAATACAAGTAAATCAGTCCCTTCTCGAACCAAAGATTCCAATACCATTCGAGTTTTTCAAAAGGGAGCATTGAACATTGTGATACTTCTTCTTTTGGAGCAACATCTTTGTGAGAGACACACCACACGTTCCTCCAAAACCTTAAGGTGATACGTGAGTGAGCTCTCTCACTTATAAATGCTCAAGTCTCCACATTACCAACCAATATGAGACTATTATCCACACTACTCACATTTGATGCATTCTCAATATTTGAAAGATATAAGAAGATAATAAGTATTTTTTTTGATTTTTTTTTTGTACTTCAGTGTTTGAAAGGTAGAAGAAGATGAATAGTTTTTTTCTTCTTGATTTTGATGATAAGTTTATGAATTTTGGAAAGTAATCAAGTTCAAAATATTTTATGTAAATTGTTTTGCTTAAATCAAATCAATAATGAAGCTCACACGATAGATTCACTATTATCAATTGATTTACATGATTTTTGTGATTATTAATTATAAAGATATGTTTTTTTTATAAAGTTTGATTTTTTAATAATTTTTTAGGTTTTATTTAAATTCTAATTTATGATATACATTTTTTATGGAAATTTTAAAATTTAGTTTTCTAATTATTTAAATTCTAATTTATAAAATAATTTTCTATTCTTTAATATATTATTTTAAAATTTAAATTATTTTTAGTTTTTATTAAGTGACATGTCAGTTTTGACTTAATTGTCGCCCCAATGCTAATGACGCATCACTATCAACTATGCAAAATAGAAGGGGGTAAAAAATCACATAAATTGTTAAATAAAGGGATCAAAATGTTGAATTTTAAATAAAGGGATTGTAACATCAAAAAATATTAAAATAAAGGATTAAAAGTTCATATAGTCAAACAAAAAACATCAAGCTCGATTAATGAATTTAAAGGTCTTTAATCATAAAGATTTGATTGATGGCAAAAGTTATGATACTCTAATATTAAAGAGGTTGAAAAAAATGTACATAAAAGTAAATAAATTGATTCTCTTTTTCTTAAGGATAATACAACTTAAGCGAACAAATAATTTGTAAATTTTGAGTATTTTCATATTCATTTAAAAGTTTTACAATTAAATCATTAGAGAATGTTTTTTTTTTGAGATTTAAACAAATTGAAAATGAGAAGAATAAAATGTCTAAAAATAAAATATTGATTTTAATATATTATTTTCAAATCAGACTTCAGTGATTTTAATTAGAGAAAGTCACTGTGCCTTTCATCCATCATGCACCATTCCTTTAATCAAATGTTCCATATTAAGCCACATGTATTTTCTTTTTCATTAAACCAATTAGTAGAAATAATTTGTGTTTATGCAACAAATAAAAAACCTATTTCTTATTTTTTTTCTCTCTAGTTGTCGTCGTCGTTTCTTTTTGGTGCCACATCATGCTTGATGTTGCCATCGTACTCGCCTTGTCTCGTCGCCACCATCATGTTTGCTTTATCTCGTTGCCATTATCATATTCACCGTCTCTATATCGTATTAGTCACCATCGTGTTCACGATCTCCGTCTCGTCTTGTCGTCACCATTTGCTTGTTGTCTCTAATTCGTCTTCACAACCATAAAGACATATAACCACACATAATAACAATGAAGATGAAATGAAAAAAAAATACAAAATCACGAAGTTAGGTGGAAGAATGATGGCGGTCCAAGTGGCAGAGACTTGCACAACATCAATATGGGTGGTGGCGATTTGAACCACTGCGGCAGAGAAACATAATGGTGGCAAGTCCTCCATTAATGAAAAATGAGTTTTTTTATTTGTTGCGGAAACACAATTTTGATTGTGAATTGGTTTTATGAAAAAGAAAATACACATAGTTTAATATGGATCATGTGATTATTCGTACAATGCAAGATAAGTGAAATGCATAATGAATTATCAAAGTTAAAGTCTTCGAAGCCTCATCCATTATTTTCACACTTAAATTGCTTTGTGATATGGATTACAAGTTGACATACGAGCGTGTCATTTAACTTGACATATCACCTACTCTAACAAAGTAACTTGATTAATTTTGTAAAAAGAGGGGAAAAAATGCTAACGAGTGTTTTAGAGACATTTTTAAGAATTTAAATAATAAATTTTTTGGTTTAATATATTTTTTAGTCCATTAACTTATCCTGACTTATTTTTTTAACAAAAAAATATTAGAAATTGAACTCTTAACTTCACTTTTGTAAATGTTAAGTTCTGATTACATGTATCAATGACTTTGCTGTCACATTACGTTACTGTCACATTACGTTACTGAAACTTAATGTTTTTTTTATTACATATTAATAGAAGAGACTAAATAGATAGATTGTAATATTTTTAGTGAATGAATTAAAACAAAATATCAAATTAAGTTAAAGTGTCTAAATTTCTTTTAAAGATAAATGTATTCAATGCAATTAAAAATTAAAATAATTAAACTTTCTATTTTTTTTTTAATTTAAAATTCTTTTAAGAGTGTTGATAGGTGATTCCTTAGGAGATAAACATCGAAGAAAAAGGTAATAAGTAGGGTTTTATTAGAATGAAATAAAACGAAAAGAGTTTGGAGTTAAAAGGAAGAGTGAATAGTGAGAGTCGCATTTGCTTTCCAAGTTCCAACTCTACAACAACGAGAACTCATTCCGCATCTTTCTTCATCGATTTCCACTTCCGACTTCTGATCCACCCTCGCGCTAGGGTTCCGATTCCGGTATGCTTCTATCTCTCTTCTCAGATACTCCATTTTCTTAATCAATACAATCGATATCTTCGCTTATAGAAATTGATACACCAAACAATCTGATTCATTATTTTCAACTAGTTCTTTCTCATATTGCTGCTGATTAATCCCTAACATTACACATTACGATTACAGTGCTGCAAAAATGACGAACATTGCTTTACCTGGCATTCTTGAAAAGGTACTTTTATTTTAAGCGCTTTTGCGTACTGCTGCTGGTAGGTAGGTAGGTATATGAATTATGATAGAATCCTGATTCAATTGTTTGTTTGCGCTTTTCAATTTCTCACAGATGACTGGGAAGGATAAAGATTACAGATATATGGCCACATCTGATTTACTTAATGAGTTGAGCAAACCTACTTTTAGGGCTGATGCTGATCTTGAAGTTAAATTGAAAAATATCATCATACAACAGCTTGATGATGCTGCTGGTGATGTTTCTGGACTTGCTGTTAAATGGTACATCTTTTCACTCATAGTATGAATTTTCCACTTTCAGGCTGCTGTTAGAAAATGAAATAATAATTGATAGAGTATAAGTGATGTTTTAATTTGTTCGTTTTATTAAAACTTTGCAGCCTTGCTCCATTAGTGAGGAAGATGAATGAGGCAAGGGTTGTGGAAATGAGCAGTCAATTATGTGAGAAAATACTAAATGGGAAGGATCAACATCGGGACACTGCTAGCATAGCTTTGAAGACGGTCGTTGCTGAAGTTTCTACCCAACCCCTTGCACAATCTATTCTTTGTCTTCTCTCGCCACAGTTGATTAAAGGAATTACTGGCAAAGTAAGTCCTTGAAACTTTGTAACCTATCTGTGCATATATTGCCCTAATTCCGCCTTTATTAACTTCCATTCTCACTGGTCTGTATCTCTCTGTAATGCATGCCTTTAGAATATTCAGTTTGTACTCTTTTGCCTCTCATTTGTTATGTACCAATTCAAGAAAACACAAATTTTTCCAAAAAAATTCAATTTCTGTCACTCCCATTTTACATTTTTAGGTTTATACTGAAAGACTGCACAACACCCTTTTCCTCTACTTATAAGTCTCATAATTTAGGTTGGCCTAACTCGTCCCTACCAAACTGGATTGTAAGGTGAAAATTGCCCCTACTTATAAACACAACACATGCCATATATCTTAGCAATGTGGGACTAAATCCACCCCTTCAAACCCAACACAATGAAGGCAAGCCAAATGTCGCAATTTAGGCGACTATGGGAGGACTGCAATGAAGGCGTAAATTCCAACAATAGTCATAGTATGTCCCATTTTTTACTCATTTGCACATCACTGCCACCCTTGGTAGTCTTAAGAATCCAATTCTCACATAGCCATTTTGTTTATAGATAGAATAAAATGTTAGTTAAAGGCTTTTTGCTCTATAATTAATATCTGCCAGTAAACTTGGCTGGTTTTTCAGTTTCTATGTTTGGGTACAGTAAGCCTTGTAGCTCCATGGAGCAATATGAGTTATGCTTGCTGTCAGCTACCTACTAGTTTATTCATGTGCACGACCTGCGAGCTAAATAGGGATCAGATTGATTTTTGGCCTTTTTGTTTGGGGTCTACATATGAAGTTAGGTTTAGTAGTCCATGAGCTGCTAGAGTTCTCCTTGACATGGCAGGCAATCTTCTGAATGGCAACAAGGCCATTACTTATTGTCTGCTTTCATTTATGAACATGTTTGGTTTATTTTCTTTCATGTGCGTATGTGTTAATTATAAATTTATAATTACCAATTAGTCATGAATTCTTTATTTAGTGCTTTATAAAGTTAAATTCCATTATGGATCTTCTTTTATGTGACTGCCCACAGGATATGAGCACAGAGATTAAATGCGAATGCCTGGATATTTTGTGTGACGTGCTTCATAAATTTGGGAATCTAATGGCAGCTGACCATGAACTATTGTTAAGTTCCCTGCTTTCGCAGTTGAATTCTAACCAAGCTACTGTGCGTAAGAAGACCGTTGCATGCCTTGGTAAGACAATTTTGAATTTGTTGGCTTCAATTTTCTGTAAAGTTTAATGTTCAGTAGTGCGAAGTTGGTGTTTCTTTCTGCAGTCTGAGTGTTGCAAATTATTTTCACTTCATCTTTGTTAAATACCCTTTTGTAAGAAAGTTGGTTAGAGTTAGCAATTTCTCAACTTTTACCATCATTGATTTTTTATTTTATTTTCTGATCTGAACCTGTTAATTTTTTTGACGGCCATGTAGTTTTTATTGCATCTAGCATCTGGGACAACTTTGATTCAGTAACTGATAGATATAATTGTGTTTCAGCAAGTATTTGATAACTTGCTTTCATCGAGTTTGATTGACTATAGATTGATTTGCTCAAATTTTAGTTTGAAATAAAGTGATTGTATTCAAATGTTTTTCCTCTAATAGCAGCATTGTTGTAAAACTTAGTGTTGATTTTTTAACCTAATGCAGACGCCACGTTTTCATCACTTCTAGTAAAATAAAGGTTTAATGGTAAAAGTACAATTTGATTCAAAGCAACCAAACATCTATATTTTTATTAAAATTATGCATGGGAGGAGGAAAAATCAATCCCGACACTCCAAGTTGTTGTTTGAGTGAATATTTGACAAACACGATTCTGAATAAACTTGATTTTGTATAATCAATTTGGCCAAACTTGAGTTTGAAATGTAGTGATTTATGTTCGATTATCTTTTACTGTAAAAGAAATTCTTAGCGCAAAAACCTAGAATAAATGTTTTAACCTAACATAATGGATATTTGTTAAAACCAGGATTGGAGTCGAAATTAAATTTTGATCTCGATCAACCAAACATGTGTAGTTTGACTAAAACCACATGATATCAACCCCCAAGTGACCTCTTTTTTATTTTAGTCAAAAATGTTGTCAATTAAAGCCAAAATGCAAAACTGATTTTGCTTATTGTGTTATTTTTCTTCTTGTCAGCATCTCTTTCTTCAAGTTTGTCAGATGATTTATTGGCAAGGGCAACAGTTGAAGTTGTTACCAAATTGAAATATAAAGCTGTCAAGTCTGATATGACCCGTACAAATATACAAATGATTGGTGCTATAAGGTTAGCAATTTCTTCACATTATTTTCTCCCTCTAGCTTCAGTTTCTTTTTCATGTCGAAAACAGTATTATCACTAGCAGATAGTGAAAATGATGAAAACCCCAAAAAGGCCACTATGTCATTTATAGCGGATTGCACATTGCATTATATAGGCAAATAGTGGAAGTCACATTGTAGTTGAAATAAAAACCAGTCACATTTATAATAGGGTAGTCTGTATACAAATAATAACAAGCTACATAGTAAATATAAACTGTAAAATGACAACATATCATTACTACCCTTATAACACCCAGTGGTATGGCGACATCATAATCACTACCCTTATAACACTCGGGTATGGCATTGCCTTCAGTTACAACCACTATTTATTAACACTGGCTGAAAAAGGAATGATTGTATAGTAACAGATTTGAACTATTTGGTGTTTCAGTCGAGCAGTTGGCTACCGATTTGGGCCCCATCTTGGAGATACAGTTCCAGTCCTAATTAACTATTGTACTACTGCCTCAGAAAATGATGAAGAGCTTCGAGAGTACAGTTTGCAGGTGCTATATTTATTTATTATCCATAACTTTGTATTATGAAATGTTTGCCTGTATATTTATGACACACTATAGGTTATGTATTTAATAATGTCAAAATTTTGCTGTAGGCTCTAGAAAGCTTTCTCCTAAGGTGTCCAAGGGACATTTCTGTTTATTGTGATGAAATTCTTCATCTGGCACTAGCATATCTTAGTTATGACCCAAACTTTACTGACAACATGGAGGAGGATACTGACGATGAAGGTCATGAAGAGGAGGAGGACGAGTATGTGGCTTATGCCTTTTCGGTTCACTTGGTTACCTGTATGGTATTCATATTTGCACAATATTTTTCTTGTCAATCATGTCATGTATGCAATGTTATTTTCCAGCGAGAGTGCGAACGAATATACTGATGATGAAGATGCCAGTTGGAAGGTTCGCAGAGCGGCAGCTAAATGCTTAGCCGCATTGATTGTTTCTCGTCCTGAGATGCTTTCAAAGCTGTATGACGAGGTAACTTTACGTGCAGTTATATGTAACATGTAAATACACTATTCTTCTCTTAATTTTTCCGTGGTCTTGCTGCTCCCACATCATCTTATCCCTGTGGGTATTGAGTAAACATTTGGTCGTCTAGATTTGTAGTTTGATCAGGAACTTTGGGATCCGTATATTCTTCCAATAAAATTTCCTTTATCCCAAAGAAACTTTGCAATTGTTTGTGTATATGGCTGTTCACTCCCTGTTATAAACTTAAAATCTTCAGTTACATGACAGTCTAACCTTCACTTTTCTGCCTTGCAGGCTTGTCCAAAACTGATTGACAGATTTAAAGAGAGAGAAGAGAATGTTAAGGTAGATCAGAATAGGTCTTCTATTCTTTTGTCTTTTATAACCCCAGGTTGTTTGTCTGACATGCATATGTTGCAGATGGATGTATTTAATACTTTCATTGAGCTCTTGCGTCAAACTGGAAATGTCACAAAAGGGCAGACTGATGCAAATGAAACGAGGCAAGTGGCTTTTGTCTTTCCTAGTGTGAAAGTAGTTGGTGTAAAAGATATTAGAATTTACCCATTTGTTGTTAAGATCCATTATTATTTATTATTTAGTATATAACTCCTTAGTTTAAGGAGTTGTTGTATTTCTTCTATAAAAAGAGTGCTCTTCCTAGTGAAATAAACATTCATTTTTGCCATAATAATTCCAACAGGATGTTTTCTAGAAGAACCTGTAGTACCCTTGAGATTTGAAATTTGAATCCTACTACATTTGTTATCTTAGAGCACTTATGTTATGACTGGTATCTATGGCTTCATTGCTGCTTTTACAGATGTAACACTACAAATTTTACATCTGAAAATTGTTCCTTAAGATGAAGATATACAGAAATACTCATTTTTGCATATGATCTAAATAGTTTAGCTACGGCTTTGTTTATGCATGAATATGCATTCAGATCTTAAAATATATATGGGTTAACAAGCTTTCTCTACTTTTCCTTTTGTATAGCCCAGTTTTTACAATTACCTCATAACTCAATGTGTGGCACGAATTGACTGTCTTAATACATGCAATGCAGTCCTAAATGGTTGTTGAAGCAAGAACTGTCGAAGATTGTCAAATCTATCAATAGACAGTTGCGGGAGAAATCCATCAAAACAAAGGTAAGAAAACTCGTCAGTAAAAGTTGATATCCATTTAAGTCTCCAGATTTTAAGCATAGTTGTCTATGCAGGTTGGTGCCTTTTCTGTTTTGAAAGAACTCGTGGTTGTCTTGCCCAACTGTCTTGCAGACCACATTGGTTCACTCATTCCTGGAATTGAAAAAGCATTAAATGTAAGCAATATTGTCTTGAATTTAATATTTCTTTACTCATGTGGTTTCTCCTATTGCTCTTTATTTTTGTCATGATTTTGCTTTTCAGGACAAATCATCTACCTCAAATTTAAAGATTGAAGCCCTGATATTTACAAGATTGGTATTATCTTCGCATTCTCCTGATGTTTTCCACCCTTACATCAAGGTAAACATGAGGATTTGTTTGATTTACTTTTTGAATTGGTTTCATCACTTGTATTTTAGGGCAATGGTAGTGCCTAGACGGATTCAATATATTATGGAGATACATGTCATAAGTTATTAATAAATTCCTAATTTGTGTTTTCTACTTTTAGTTCTACCATAAAAATCTCTTTTTCCATTTTTTTTAATAAAAATTGTGGCAGTATCTTTACTTTATGATTTTATTGGTTGGAATGCTTGTTGTCCTGTTTCACTTAATTTGGATTGGAAAGTTGAACAATTGATTATAGTATTCGAAAGGTCCCAACTATAGGACGCTTCTTTAAAATTATTATTACCCGCCTATTGTTGTATATTGTCATTCCCATGTTTTCTCTCATTTTTATCCGTAGTTTTAATATTGTTGTCGGTTGTTATTAACTAATGGTTTTGATATGAAATTATGGCATCATCAAATGTAAGTAGCTGATTTCACCTACTGGGATATGGTTGGTGTTGGTTATATTTTTTTTGTACATAGTCCACTTCTTTTTAACTATGTCACTTAATTCTAAGGAATAAAATATTGTTTATTTCTAAAAGCACTTTTTTTTGTACTTGAATCAATAACTCAAGCTTTTGGTTCAATTGTTGTTCTGACGTGGTATCATATACTAGTTAACTGTGTCACCACAACTACAATCTTTTCAGTGTTAAGCCTTATGATTGATTTGGTCGTTTAATTACTCTCAATATAGGCAACAGGAAATTTAAAGTATTGTCTGTTTCTTTCTTCTCTTCATTCTAAGTTAAGTGGGTGGCTACATGCAAGAGTTGTGTCTGTTTAAAATCCATTCCTCGATTTCCACACTGCAAAAGCCTTTACTTATAGTTGTTCTTTGGCACTCTTTATTGGTTTAGATTTGTTTGTTAAATTCTTCTATTGAAGTAATGTTTTGCCAAATCAATGTGTGTGCAAATCACGTGGCAGCATTTCATAACTGTATCTGTTTATCTTTTTAGGCTCTTTCTGCTCCTGTGTTATCAGCTGTTGGTGACCGATATTACAAGGTCACAGCAGAGGCCTTGAGGGTGTGTGGAGAACTTGTTAGTGTTGTGCGACCTAACATTGAGGTGTGTGCATATATCCTTTCCGGACTGTGAAATAATGTTATACCTGCTTCTAACAATCAGAATGATATTGTTGTGTTTGTGTAGGGCTCTGGTTTTGATTTCAGACCCTATGTCCATCCCATATATAATGGCATTATGTCGCGCTTAATAAACCAAGATCAGGATCAGGTTAGTAGGATATTTTGTAGAACAGCGTTTTTGGTTTGTTTTTATCACGCTCAACTTTTTCTCTCTCCAGGAGGTTAAGGAATGTGCTATCTCCTGCATGGGCCTCATCGTGTCAACATTTGGCGACCATCTAAATGCAGAACTACCTGCATGCCTTCCTGTGCTTGTTGATAGGATGGGGAATGAGATAACCCGACTTACAGCTGTCAAGGTTGACCCATTGAACTCTCTAGTTTAAAATTCTATAAACAGTTGTGGCTTATAACTTCTGCTGTAGAAAAAATGGAATAGTAATAATGAAATGATATTGGCTTATGTGGGGCTAGGTTTTAAACTAGAGTTTATCTGAAATATTGGAACTGCATCTGTTCATGACTTATCTTGTTCATGAGATAGATTGCAAGAGAAGAAGATGTGATGTTATTGAAGAGATGATGAATATAAGTTGTAATTCATCTTTAAGGCAGCCTCAGATCTCTCCTTCCAAAACCAAACTTCCACTAACAAAATGCCCATAATCTTCTTTCTAACTAGAGCTCCCTTACTAACACAAACAAACCTAGTGGTTAGGTTCATGGTTGTCAAGATCTCGATCTAGGTCTTAAAATCTTAAGATTTTACGATTTCACTCATCCCCAACGATCCGGATCTTAAGTAAAATCATGTGTTGAACCAAATTGTCAAAAAACCCGTATAATCAGTGATTGTGCGACCTTTGCCTTTTTTGGCCATGATTGGTCATTTTTTGGCCACCGTCATTAAAAGGTGAGAAGGATGACAACATGCAGAGGCACAACAATTACAGTTCGGTGGGGATGAATGCGTGACTTTTGAAATGATGAAGTTTTAGACTTAGGGTTTAGAGAATAAACATCTCACTTGTAGGTTTTTTTTTAACAAATTGACTTATGATAATCCTAGTAATTGACCAAATATATCCTAATGTCTAACAAATGTTCCATGTGGTAATAATTTAGTATAAAAACTCAGTTATACATGTCTAAAGAATATGAAAAAGAGTCATTTTCTCATGAATACACTTGCGTACTAACATATATCATGTAAAAAATACTTTAAATTTATACTATTATTTTTTCATTTTAGAAGGATCTTACGAATTTTGTTGCGATCTTATGTTTTACGATCTTGTTATCCCCCTCTCGATTTTACAAATATAATTGGGAAGGATCTTCCGATCATTACTATGATTTTATATTTACGATCTTGCTATTGTCTCCCGATCTTGACAACCTTGGTTAGGTTCACTTTCCAAATTTTAGAATTTTGCATCTACAATTTTTATTTAGTTTTTTTAATAATAGAAACTGGCTATCCCTCCCTCAAATTGATTTATAAATCATTTTTTTAATGTATTTCCTCATCATCCTGTTGTCTGTCTTACGAAACAGAGTTACTGAAACATGTGGCACAACTGTTTTTTCATAAACATTCCAAACCAACAATTGGTCATATGCTCCTAATATCTCCATTTTTTTTTTGTAACATCTCAATACTTTTTGCACACATTATTTATTTTCTAGCCTACTGCTCCAGTGTCGTTGATCATATATTTCTCTGCTTGAAGCAGGAATTAAAAAGGAACTAAAAACACTGAAAAATCAACTGAAGAAATTTGCAATTAATCATATAGGTTTCAGGCCTTGCTTGAATTTCCCGCTGAATCGCCAGGAGATTTTTTTATGTTTCTGTAAATTTTGCCAATGTTCCCTAAACTTAGTTGAGCTGTGGTGATGCAATTAAGAGTTAGATAACTCTTACTAGATTGGTTAAATCAGTAAATTTTATTACTTACCTATATATACCCAAACCAATTTGGAGAATGAACTCCCAACCCAAAGAGTGGTATGTGGGTATATGCATTATTTGAGAAGGCTATTGTGCTATGTTTGTCCTGTCCTCCTAGACTCTTACTAGAAAGTTATTTAGCTCGAGTAACAGTTGTCCTCACTGTCCATGTTTCTTCTGCGCAGGCATTGGCTGTTATTGCCACTTCTCCACTTCGGGTAGATCTGTCATGTGTCCTGGAGCAGGTAGTAGCAGAGTTGACTGCATTCCTACGAAAAGTATGTAACTCTTCTCTCAGTAAACTGTTGATTATCTTGTCATGTATTTTATTGCCATTTCTTTATGTACTTGTATTTATTTTTGAAGTCAAATTGCCTCATATTTCTGAGAATTTCCCATCGTAAGGGGTAAAACATTGAGATTTTCTTTTGTTGTTTGCAAACAGGCCAATCGTGCACTAAGGCAGGCAACCTTGGGAACCTTAAATTCACTCATAGTTGCTTATGGTGATAAGATTGGTTTATCTGCCTATGAAGTTATTATTGTAGAACTGTCGGGACTAATTAGGTTTGTTCTACAAATCTACTCTTTGTACATCTACACCGGTGACATGGATTGATTGACCCAGACTTATTTTTCTTATTTTTTTGCTTGTGTTTTAGTGATTCTGACTTGCATATGACGGCTCTTGCCTTGGAGCTATGCTGCACACTAATGGGTGATGAGAGATCAAGTCAAAGCGTTGCATTGGCTGTTAGAAATAAAGTTCTTCCCCAAGCTCTAACATTAATAAGAAGCTCATTGCTGCAGGGGCAAGCACTTTTGGTAATTTTATGCTTGTGACTTGTTAAAAATTCCACATTGGATAGTGATAAATAGAGGTGCCAAATGGGCATTCCACCCTGCCAAAGCCTGCCAAAAAATGCAGGACTGTCCAACTTTAATGTGAGGGTTCAAAACCTTGGCTCAACCCTAGTGTTTGTTGAGGGTTTAAAAGGCTTGAAAGTGTTAATAATCAAAGGTGGGCATCTCTCACCTTATTGGTTCTTTCAGTGTTTGTTGAGTCTCACGTTGGGTAGTAAGGGCTTGGGAAATGTTTATTGGTAGTGAACATCTCAAAAAATTTGTGGGGTTGAGTTAGGTCCAAACATCTCTCACGAAATATAGGGTTGAGTTGGGTCTAAACCCCAACTATAAGTTGAATAAGCATATGACCCGTTTTATATGATATTAAAAGCAGACATGCTCAGATTGTTTTTCTTTTTTCTTTTTGCTGAATGTGCAGGCCTTACAAAACTTTTTTGCTGCTTTAGTCTATTCTGCAAACACAAGTTTTGATTCTCTGCTGGAGTCGCTGCTTGCATGCGCCAAGCCTTCTCCACAATCTGGTGGCATTGCTAAACAAGCATTGCATTCGATTGCTCAATGTGTGGCTGTTCTATGCCTTGCCGCCGGTGATCAGAAGTGCACATCTACTGTGAAAATGCTCACTAACATTCTCAAGGATGACAGCAGCCCCAACTCAGTAAGCTCTCTCTCTCCTCTGTTTCTGCTGTAGTAATTTTTTTCCTTAATAATCCACCAATGCCTTATACAAGGCCCGCATGCTCCAATTCAATCTGATCTTAAAGCATAAAATTGTTGGACTGCTATTAGTTTTTCCCATTATTTTTGGTTTCACTCCCCTCTTTTTTCTATGGCTTGATTTCTGTTTCTGTATCTTCAGAGTCTAATATGGAAAATTTTAGCATACCTTAAAATTTTCAGGATCTATGCAATACTGACACTTTTTCTCTCCTTCTGTTTCTGTTTCTGTATCTTCAGGATCTATGCAATACTGACACTTTTTCTATCTGAGCTAAAATTGAAATACATCACCACAACAGTTTTACTTTCAGATTATTCCTTGTTTGTAATGTACTAAACATTATGCCTTTTGTCTTTCAAAGGCTAAGCAGCACCTTGGGCTTTTATGTTTGGGAGAAATTGGTAGAAGGAAGGATCTAAGCATACATGCACATATAGAAAATGTTGTAATCGAGTCTTTCCAATCACCTTTTGAAGAGATAAAGTCTGCAGCCTCTTACGCCCTTGGTAACATTGCTGTTGGTAATCTTCCCAAGTACTTGCCGTTTATCTTGAATCAGATTGATAATCAGCAGAAGAAACAATATCTCCTGCTTCATTCTTTGAAAGAGGTATTATATGCCCTTAAACAAGCTGTATCCGTCTGGTTATCATTTCTTTCCTCTGTGTGTATGTGTATGTGTGTGTGGTTATGTGGACTTTTTCAGATTTTACAAAATATATATGCAACTCTCTTTCCCTTGCAGGTCATTGTGAGGCAGTCTGTAGATAAAGCAGAGTTCCAAGAATCTAGTGTGGAGAAAATACTCAATTTACTCTTTAACCACTGTGAAAGTGAGGAAGAGGGGGTGCGCAATGTCGTGGCCGAGTGTCTGGGAAAAATTGCGCTTATTGAACCTTTAAAACTTGTTCCTGCCCTCAAGGTATCTGAACTTTATCTTTGTTCCGTGTACTTTTGCTTGTGCCCTGCATATTTTATATTTGATGGTTATGTTTGTACATTCTAAATTTGTATAGGTACGAACAAGCAGTCCAGCTGCATTTACTCGGGCTACCGTTGTTATAGCTGTGAAGTACTCTATAGTTGAACGTCCAGAGAAGATAGATGCGATCATATACCCTGAAATATCATCATTTCTGATGCTTATCAGGGATAATGACAGGGTGAGTTCTTAATCAATTTACTGAATATTGATAAAGTAATGTCACAAAATTTTCTTTTGATGTTGATTTTCTAAAGAGTCACTTTATAGGAAAAGTGGCGAGTAACACTACTGATTAAAAAATGGATGCTACTAACATTTTCCCCTCCCTCTAAAAGTTTACTTCTAACAATTTCCCCTCTCTCTAAAAGTTTGCTTCTAGCATTTTCCCCTCCTCTAAAAGTTTACTACTAACATTTCCTTAAAAAGAATGCATCCATATGTATAAATAATTAATGAGGTTGTTTAAATTCTAAACATTGATTTCCTAATCAGTGACCAAATCCGTTTTCTTTTTGTTGTCTATTTGGGGCTTATTGGCATATTGTTTGGTTTCAACTTTATTGTTGCTGATTTTTATTGTGAGCATGCAGCATGTTAGGCGAGCTGCTGTCTTGGCTCTGAGCACATTTGCGCACAATAAACCAAACCTCATCAAAGGGCTTCTTCCTGATCTGTTGCCTCTTCTTTATGATCAAACGATTGTAAAGGTAACCTGTAATATTGCATTCTGTTTTTGTGGAGTTCTGTTGATTACATGTCATGACAATATAAATGTGACATTTTCTTTTCTTTGATTCTATGCACTTTTTGAGTAATTTTAATATTTTACAACGGCTTGATGCCTGATAGAAAATAAATGGTCTCATATTACTGGAGGTGTTCTGATTTTATAATAAATTTTTGACAGCAAGAACTGATAAGGACAGTTGATCTTGGCCCTTTCAAGCATACTGTGGATGATGGGCTTGAATTGAGGAAGGCGGCTTTTGAATGTGTAGACACATTGCTGGATGGTTGTCTTGATCAACTGAACCCCTCATCATTCATTGTTCCGTATCTTAAATCTGGTTTGGATGGTGAGCCTTTGTTATAATCTTTCTCCCATCCCAGGAAATTACATTTCATGATCATGATTCCCATATTTAATTTTATGTTATGACTTCCAACATATTTGCTTTCATATTTACTCTTCATCCATTTATCCAAGCATAGGGAACTTTACTATGTTTGTTTGCTACACTACTTAGCTTAGGAAACTTAGTACATCTGATCCTTTCGTATACCAGTAGGTCCTAGATACAACAGGAGCTCTATAGCTCCAGGCTGCCTTTTTGTTCCACTAAACTGCTTGAATATATGTTAGTTTATTATTAGTGCTTCTGGACTGGTGTTGTTGATTCTACTTACGGATGCATGTGATTATGTTGGTGCTAATTTATTGATACTTTGTTTTTTTTTCCAGATCATTATGATGTTAAAATGCCTTGTCACCTGATTCTTTCAAAACTAGCTGACAAGTGTCCTTCTGCAGTCTTGGCAGGTTTATGTTGCCTATGTTTAAAGTATTATATTCTTATTGCATGGCTTTCTCTTTTTCTAACTTGAATTTCATCTTTCAGTGTTGGATTCATTGGTGGATCCTCTCCAGAAGACTATCAACTTTAAGCCAAAGCAAGATGCAGTCAAGCAAGAAGTAGATCGCAATGAGGACATGATCCGAAGTGCACTCCGAGCTATTGCTTCCTTGAACCGCATAAGGTTTGTTTCTTTATGTGAATCAAGCTATTTATTTTGCACTAATGATGTATAATAAAATCATCACTATTATCTATCACTATTATCTGTTTGTTGAAAACACTTTTATCTGAAAGGTGTATGTCTTTTTTGAATTTGAATCATGCAGCGGAGGAGATTGCAGTGCCAAGTTCAAGAACCTTATGAATGAAATATCAAAAACACAAGCTCTCTGGGATAAATATTATTCAATCCGCAATGAATAATTCAAATCCAGTTTTATACTGAGCAGCAATATGACATCTGCCGGGGGAATGCAACAAGTGGCATGGTGATATTGAGACCGATGATACAAGTGATTTGGAAAACTAGTTAATTGTACCATACAAGATTTCGATTCAAGTGCAATGGTAATAATACCAGTAGTGATTTCTTGTATAGGATGAAAGATTTTGCCTTTTTTTTTTTGTTGTATTTGTATATCTTTTAGCTACCATGAACAATTGCCAGCCCTTAACGTCCTCGTAAAAAATAGAATGCTGATACAGAAATTAGTAGACATTGATGGAATCTGAGATATTTTTGGGTCAAACTTTTGATCCTCTAGAGTATCAGTTTACTGTTAGTTTCGTTTTTTATTTTTAAAAATTCTGTTATTTTCTATACATATTACATTTATAATTACTAGTGTTCAGATGTCAACTGCCCGATTTTTTTAATGCGCACAGCATAAATGTGTGTTTTTTTTTGAGGTTTCTATTGTACATCGTATTAAAAATAATATTATTACATTTTAAAAATGGTAAAGAAAGAAATTCAAAATTATATTGAATACTTTGTAATCAATGACGTTCTTTAAAAGGAATGTTAAATATGACATTTTTATTCGAACTATTTTCTTTTTTTTTCTGTAATTGTTTTTTGTAGTAAGAATTACAACTTTTTAAGAGAAAAAGATAGTAAAATCAATAGTAAGTAGTGTAATATAATTTTTTTTTTATCTTATACATATCCAAATCAATTCTTCGTACATCCCTTTGTAATGCGTTCTTGAAATTTAAAAAATTACAAATTCAATAAAAGTCTCCAAATAATAATAATTTTTTATGGTATTTCAGAAAAACAGCTACTAATAATTTTTCAGTACTTTACAATTTTATTGTGAGTTTTTAGAGTAATATTGAAAAAATAATAGCCTAAAATTATGTATTCTCTTTGTCTATAAACATGAAATAGAAAAGAAAATTTGATCAATTGATTATCCTCATCTTAGGAATGAGTCTTCAAAAACAAAATTGAATAAATTTGAAATTGATGAATGAGAGCTACACTGAGAAAAATAAAATAAAGAATAAGAGAAATAGGTTTACCATTCTTCAGGAATATATTTATTTGTCACAACAAATCATATTATATTCAAAGGAGTCAAATGTTTTGAATATATTTCTTTGATGATACACTTAGACTACTCCCATACATCTTGTTGCTTATGCTTCTTCGGCTATGACACGTAGAGATATGAATGTCGTGTTTGATGATTATCTTATTTATCCGATACCGGAAGAGGGACGGAGTACCCTAACTTAGAGCGACTGGAGCTATATCGACAGATACATCAGATAGTTCTTCAGGATGTCACATTTGTATATGGTGCATGATGCTCTAAAAGATCCACCGATGCCAGCTCACCAGGAGATACTAAAGGACGAGCAGACACAATTAGAACATGTTCATGATGTCTTGCTTAGATGTCGTTGAATTGTGGAGATTGCACAAGCAAGCATTGACAGAGGTATCTTCTCTGATGGGTCTGGGGTGAGCCAGATTCTAGATGCCATTATGACGGAGGCACTGATGTACCAGAGACAACATCAGAGGACAAGGATAGAGGAGACCGACGAGTTGTTGTAGTCTAACATACACGGTAGTATATAATAGTTGTACTTTGAATTTATTATAAATCGTCATTTTTATCTGAATAACCATAAGCCAAACATAACCTACATTATTCTGATACGTTAACCCATGTATCTTCAAAACAATAAACGTGTAAATTGGATCTTTTAGAGAGGGATGCAAGGTGTATGTGTTAAAATATTCAAAGATGCATATCCGGATCAGTTAACGTTTTTGTGAACATACAACAATGAGCTGAAACTCCATAACCAAAAGAAAGGAAAAGCTTGAAGAGAAGTTGTATGTGATCAAAGATGAAATGTAATTCTCAATCTCAATTGTTACAATAGAGAGGACTACTATATATAGCTAAGACAAGTAGTTAGATCCTAACTAACTCCTCTCAACAACCTCTAACTAACCCCTAAAGTTAGTTAGCACAAAGAGAAAACAAAATTTACTGTTTATTATTTTCATTATCATTTACAGCCCCCCTCAAGCTGGAATGAATATCAATCATTCCAAGCTTGGATTGCAAAGTATTGAAAGGACCAGGTTGAAGAGACTTGGTAAAAATATCCGCAACCTGCTCCTTAGAAGTGACAGGCATGAGATGAACAACTCCAGCTAGAACTTTCTCACGTACAACATGACAGTCGATCTCTATGTGTTTTGTGCGCTCATGAAACACAGGATTGGCAGCTATATGCATGACAGATTTGTTATCACAGTAAAGGATGATAGGTACTGAATGATTGATGTGAAAATCATGAAGAATATTGAGAAGCCAAACCCCTTCACAAGTAGCTTGAGCAAGGGCACGATACTCAGTTTCAGATGAAGATCTGGAAATGACAGGTTGCTTCTTGCTCTTCCAGCTAATGAGTGAAGTGCCAAGAAAATAACAAAAATCAGAAGTGGATCTTCGTGTATAAGGGCAAGCCCCCCAATCTGAATCTGAAAAACCTTTGAGACATAAAGAGGTATTAGATTGAAAAATGAGTCCTTGGCCTGGACTGTTTTTGAGGTACTTCAAAACATGTAGACCAGCTAACATATGTTTATCTGTTGGAGCAACAAGAAATTGGCTTAGTTTGCTGACAACATAGGAAATTTCAGGTCTGGTATGTGTGAGATACAATAAACGACCAATAAGCCTTCTGTAGGGAGTGGGATCAGAGAGAGGTGTGCCATATGTTTTGTGGAGTTGAAGATGAGGTTGCATAGGGGTGGAACAAGGTTTGGCACCAAGAAGACCAGCATCAGAAATCAAATCAAGAGTGTATTTTCTTTGACATAAATAAATACCATGAGTGCTGCGAGCCACTTCAAAGCCTAGGAAGTATTTGAGAACTCCCAAGTCTTTGATACTGAATTTAGCATCCAAACAAGTTTTGATTTGTAAAATTTCATGAGAATCAGTGCCTCCAACTACTAAATCATCAACATAAACCAGAATCATAGTGAAACCTTGAGAGGAAGTCTTAGTGAAAAGGGAATAATCTGCTTTGGATTGGATATAACCTGATGCAATAAGGGTGTCAGTGAGTTTTGTATTCCATTGTCTGCTAGCCTGCTTCAGACCATAAAGAGATCTTTGTAATTTGCAAACAAGATTTGGAGTAGACAAAATGAGACCAGGTGGAGGCTTCATGTAAACTTCCTCATTAAGATCACCATGGAGGAAAGCTGTGTTAACATCAAGTTGGAACAAAGGCCAATTGTGAACAACAGCAACAGCTAAGCAAACTCTAACAATGGTCATTTTAACAACTGGACTGAAAGTGTCAGTATAATCTAATCCTTCAGTTTGAGTGAACCCCTTTGCAACAAGTCGTACCTTGTACCTCTCAATAGTACCATCAACATGCATTTTTACTTTAAAAACCCACCTGCAGCCAATGGCTTTCTTGTTTGAAGGTAAGGGCACAAGATCCCATGTTTTAGTTTTAACCAGAGCATGCAATTCAGTATTGATAGCAGTTCTCCAATTCTCATCACAAATAGCATGCTCATATGATGTAGGTTCAGGGTTGGTAGACAAGTTTAACATGTAATGTTTATGAGAAGATGAAAAAGAATCATAGGAAATAGAAGATGAAATAGGATACTTACAGGTGGATAAAGATGAGGCCACAGCTGAGTCAGGATGGTGAAGCAGATTACAATGATAATCTTTTAGATAGTTAGGGGGATGAACTTGTCTATGTGATCTTCTTACAGGTATGGGCTCACAGTTACTAGAAGGAAGATGATTGGTTTCATTGGTAGGAGAATGTGTAGTATGATTGGTTTCATTGGAATTGAAATCTATAGAATGAGAATTATTCTCAGTATGACCATTGTCAACTGAATTATGCTCAGTATGACCATTGTCAACTGAATGATTAAATGTAGGATTGGGAACTGAATTAGGCAGAAACACATCATCAAATAAATCATCCAGGTGTGTAGTAGTGTGTGAAGAGGATGAAGGCAGAGGAAGATTATGTTTATATGGAAAATGAGACTCAAAGAAAACAACATCTCTAGAAATAAACAGTTCCTTATTATGCAGATCAAACAAAAGATGTCCTTTCAAACCAGGTTTATGACCTAGATTAATGCACTTTCTAGATCTTGAATCTAATTTTTTTCTATTGGATTTTAGAGTGGCTGCATAGCACAAAGAACCAAAAACTTTCAGGTTGGTCATGTCAGGTAAAATGTTGTACATAATTTGGTAGGGTGACTTGTGTTTTAAGAAAAGTGTGGGAAGTCTATTTATGATATGCACATCATAACTCACTGCATGAGCCCAAAATAATGGAGGCAAATGAGCTTGAAATAAAAGAGCTCTAGTGATGCCCAAGATATGTTGATGTTTTCTTTCAACAATACCATTTTGTTGAGGTGTAGCCACACAAGATGTTTGGTAAATGATACCTAATTGATTGTAAAAATCAGGCATCAAAAACTCATTGCCATTATCTGATCTAATGCACTTGACATGACAGTTGAATTGAGTTTTAACCAATGCTACAAAAGACTTGACATGAGAAGTGGTTTCAGATTTTAGTCTCATAAGATACAGCCATGTAAATCTACTCTTATCATCAACTATAGTTAAAAAATACCTATAGCCCATCATGGATGGTATGGCCAATGGACCCCAAATATCCATATGTAATATGTCAAAGGTGGATTGAGAAGCATGAGAACTAGGAGAAAAAGGCAGCCTTTTCTGTTTTGCATAAAAACATACATCACAAGGCAATTTGATATTGACAGTTTTGATGAAAGGAAAATATTTATTGAGTTCAATCAATTTGGAATTAGAAGCATGTCCTAATCTGATATGCCATAGGCTACATTCAGGATAATGACTATTTGAATTATTAACAGAAGAATTGATACAATGTATGGGAGGTGTTTTAGGTAATGTAACTGAAGGAGAGGTCAAGAGATATAATCCACCATGTAACTCAGCTGTGCCAATCATCTTCAGAAAAAACTTGTCCTGTACAGTACATGAATTATCATTAAAAACAAGTTGACAATTGAGTAATTTGGTTAATTTTGTGACAGAAATGAGATTAAAAGCAAAATTAGGTAAATAAAGAACATCATTGATGTAAAAGTTGCTGTTAAACTGAATAGTGCCTGAAAGATTAGTGGTAACAAGACTGCCATTTGGGAGTTTGAGGGTAATGGGCTTAATTTGCTTAAGACACTGAAAATATTCACGAGTAAAACAAACATGATCAGTTGCTCTTGTATCTAATATGAATGATGCAGCATGAAAGGAATTTGGGATAGTGCAAATAGTACCTGATCCAAGATTAGTTTGAGAGGTTAACTGGTTAGTGGTATGAGATTGCAAGTGTTATGAGCCTTGAAGTAAGGCTAGCAATGCTTGATGTTGCTCTGGTGTAAAAGCCAAACCATGAGATGCTGGTGCACTTGCTTCAATATCAGATCCTGATGTGTTTTCAGGTCTATCATATGCAGTATTGCATTGATTGATTGCACCTTCATGCTTCCAATGAGGAGGATAACCATGTTTTTTAAAACAAGTATCAATGGTGTGATTAGACATGCCACAATGTGCGCAAACACGATTATTTCTGCCCCTGCCACCAGAAGATCTACCTCCTCTAGTGATGCCTCTACCACGCATATTGAAATATGATTTAGACTGAGTATCACGATGATGCTGATCAGAAGATGGAGTGACCAAAAGCTTGGACTCATCAATGGGAAGATTAGCTTGTCTTTCTTGTTGAACAAGCAAGGAATATACTTTGCAAATGCTAGGGAGAGGATCCATAAGCATTATTTGTGACCTAATAGCAGAGTATTGATCATTCAACCCTTTCAAGAAACGAATTACTTGATCACTAGCTTTGTAAGCACGAATCTTGGTAATGGCAAGACAAGTAGTATCACAGTCACATGCAGGAATAGGTCTAAAATTATCTAGTTCTTGCCATAAAATCTTCAGTTTTGTGTAATATGAAGAAACAAAAGCATCACCTTGTTTCAATGTGCATATTTCTTCTTGGATATCAGAAATTCTAAAAACATCGCCTTGATAAAAACGCTCCTTGAGCTCATTCCACATATCAGCAGCATTCTCCATCCAAAGAATACTTTGAGCAATTTCAACTTCTATAGCATTCTTGATCCAAGACATGATCATCGTGTTGCATCTATCCCAAGCTATGGAATTTGGATCAAGATCAGAAGGTTGTGGTAAAACACCATTGATGAAATGCAATTTGTTCTTAGAACGAAGAGCCATGGCCATGGAACGCGACCAAGAGTGATAATTGTTATTGGAAAGTAATGGTGTAACCGGAATCAAAGAAGAATTTTCATTGGGATGCATGAAATAAGGGTTTAGGATATCATTTTGATAACTTTTATTGTTGTTTCTTGAGGCAGATTCACCATGATCGCTGCTATTAGAGCTTGAAGATGACATGATGAGAAACAACAAAGTTGCAGAGGCTGCAGAAAAGTTGGATAGAAAGAAGAAGATTGAGAAAAATCGCAGCAGAAAGCAGAATCACAGGCTTGTGATACCATGTGAACATACAACAATGAGCTGAAACTCCATAACCAAAAGAAAGGAAAAGTTTGAAGAGAAGTTGTATGTGATCAAAGATGAAATGTAATTCTCAATCTCAATTATTACAATAGAGAGGACTACTATATATAGCTAAGACAAGTAGTTAGATCCTAACTAACTCCTCTCAACAACCTCTAACTAACCCCTAAAGTTAGTTAGCACAAAGAGAAAACAGAATTTACTGTTTATTATTTTCATTATCATTTACAGTTTTGACTCAAGACAATGTGCGTTCGAAGATGCATTTCTGAAATCTAATATTCGTTTTGTCTCACACAAGATACCAAGGTCATTAGAAACAAATAATATTTCATCAAAATATGAGAAAGAAATAGTTGCTCCTACTGACCTTGAGGTATATGCACTAGTCTACTTTAATCTCTTTGAATCCTAAAGATGACATGTTTTTTTTATAGATGGGAAGGCTGAGAGCCCAAAAGACAAACTAAACTAAAACAAGACGAGCAATACGATCCATATTAAACACATGATAAACCTCCAAAGGACAATCTTGATAGAATTCGACTCCTATCTCGTGGTTAGGACTCGGTTTGGCTAACCCATCAGCGCATCTATTTGCTTCTCAATACATATGGTCTACATGCACCTCCCAATCTCAATTCAACATGTTCCTGATTTCCTGTAAAGTAGCTCGATAAATAATCATGCTATCTACATGAACTTCAACCTTGCAATGTCCTCTTTCAAAAGCCATCTTGAATTCTTCATAAAGTAGCTCCATAAGTAATCATGCTATCTACATGAACTTCATCATATCCCAATCAATCTCTTCGGTTCCAAAAAACACGCCGGACTTCCACGTGGCATCCTATCGTTCACCGAAAGATTAAACGACGACGACTTAAGAGTTATAGGTTCACCTTTCAAGAGATCTTGTAGAGAACACTGATTTGGTGGCACAGGTATAACTTTTAATAGCATTACATTATTCTATTGGATGAAAAAGATGAATTCTGATTTATACTTTTGTCTTATGTACAAGCTTAACCAAATATATGTGAGTAACAGATTTGAACTATTTGGTGTTTCAGTCGGGCAGTTGACTACCGATTTGGAGATACAGTTCCAGTCCTAATTAACTATTGTACTACTGCCTCAGAAAATGATGAAGTTTGCAGGTGCTATATTTATTTATTATCCATAACTTTGTATTATGAAATGATTGCCTGTATATTTATGACACACTATAGGTTATGTATTTAATAATGTCAAAATTTTGCTGTAGGCTCTAGAAAGCTTTCTCCTAAGGTGTCCAAGGGACATTTCTGTTTACTGTGATGAAATTCTTCATCTGGCACTAGCATATCTTAGTTATGACCCAAACTTTACTGACAACATGGAGGAGGATACTGACGATGAAGGTCATGAAGAGGAGGAGGATGAGTATGTGGCTTATGCCTTTTCGGTTCACTTGGTTACCTGTATGGTATTCATATTTGCACAATATTTTTCTTGTTAATCATGTCATGTATGCAATGTTATTTTCCAGCGAGAGTGCGAATGAATATACTGATGATGAAGATGCCAGTTGGAAGGTTCGCAGAGCAGCAGCTAAATGCTTAGCAGCATTGATTGTTTCTCGTCCTGAGATGCTTTCAAAGCTGTATGACGAGGTAACTTTACGTGCACCTATATGTAACATGTAAATACACTATTTTCTCTTAATTTTTCCATGGTCTTGCTGCTCCTGCATCTCTTATCCCTGTGGATATTGAGTAAACATTTGGTCGTCTAGATTTGTAGTTTGGTCAGGAACTTTGGTATCCGTATATGCTTCAAATAGAATTTCCTTTATCCCATTGGATGCTTCTTTAAAATTGATTATAGTATTAGAAAGGTCCCAACCATAGGACCCTTCTTTAAAATTATTATTACCCGCTATTGTTGTATATTGCCATTCCCATGTTTTCTCTCATTTTTATCAGTAGTTTTAATATTGTTGTCGGTTGTTATTAACTAATGGTTTTGATATGAAATTATGGTATCATCAAATGTAAGTAACTGATTTTGTTGGATGTTATATAAATGCAATGTAATTATGATCAGAAGCATGTTTGGAGAATAGCTTATTTGAGAAGCTATTTGAAAAGCCGCCAGAATGCTGCAGGAAAACCAGAAAAATACTTTTGTTTTTAGGGTGTTTTTGTTTAGCTTTTGTTTGTTACTTTCTTTAGTGTTAGTAGGCACTATATATACATTTTGTAACATGTTGAATGAATTAATGCCATATGATTTTGACCCTCTCAATTAATCTCTATTCTCTCTAAACTTCATCTTCCCCAATCCTCCAATTTCACCAAAATTATCCATCACCTTTATTGATTCACATACAAGCTTTTGTGCTTGTTCCAACATTTGGCATCAAGAGCATTGGTTCCGATCCTATTCCGCTGCAATGTGTTGAATAAACTTTAATGTTAGAATTAATAGGTTTTATTAATAAGTTAAATGGAGAGATTTGGAAGGTCAAGAGACAGTAGACAAGTTAATAGTATTTACAATTATGTTTCCTAGAATATCAAAAGTTTCTTCATATGTATAAAGACCAAAATTGTACTCAATAAAAATACAGACGTAGCAATTGATTTGTCTTCTCTTATCACAAATTGGCATCAGAGCTAATGGCAAACATGATGAATCAAATGTCGTTGCCACGGCTAACGAAGTTAAATTACGAAAACTGGAGTATCCAAATGAAAGCTCTTCTCGGATCTCTAGACGCGTGGGAGGTAACCAAAGATGGGTTTGAAGAACCAACAGATGTTGAGGGATATACGGCAGCTCAAAACAAGGCGTTGAAAGAGACACGATCGAAGGATAAAACGGCACTATACATGCTGTTTAGGGCTGTTGATGAATCAGGCTTCGAAAAGATTGCCAGTTCGACTACGTCGAAAGAGGCGTGGGACACGCTAGAGAAAGTGTTCAAAGGAGCAGATCGAGTAAAGCAAGTTCGACTCCAAACTCTTCGTGGCGAATTGGAGAGGATGCAGATGAAGGAGTCAGAAAATGTATCTGACTACATCACGCGTGTACAAAAGATGGTGAACCAACTCACCAGAAATGGCGAAACAGTAACTGATGCACGAGTTGTCGAAAAGATTTTGAGTTCTTTAACAGATAAATTTGAGAATATTGTGTGTGCAATAGAAGAGTCGAAGGACCTTTTGACGCTTGCAGTCGAAGAGCTCGCTGGTTCCCTCGAAGCACACGAACAACGAAAGATGAAAAAGAAGGAAGAAGGAGTAGAGGACGCAAATCAAACCAAGGAGCAAATCAAAGACGAAAAGGTATTTTTTTCTCAAAACTTTCGAGGAAGAGGACGTGGTCGTGGAGGACGTGACAATGGTCGAAGTGGTAGAGGCAGCAACTTCGAGAGAGGACAGTCGATCCAGCAAAATTGGCATGGCAGAGGACGTGGTCAAAAAGGTGGTAGGTTGAACCATTCCAACTTTGAATGCTACAAGTGTGGGAAGTATGGTCATTATGCGAAGGATTGCAACTCGTTCAAATGCTATAACTGTGATAAAGTGGGACATCTCGCAAAAGATTTTCGAATCGAAAAGAAGGTAGAAGAAATAACCAATCTAACTTTGGAAGCTGAAGCAAATGAAGGTTTTCTCTTGATGGCTTAAAATGAGATCAACACAAATGACAACGTTTGGTATCTTGACTCAGGAGCAAGTAACCATATGTGTGGTCACAAACACTTGTTTAAAGAAATGAGAAAGATTGAAGATGGAAATGTGTCTTTCGGAGATGCATCGAAAGTGAAGGTCGAAGGCAAGGGAACGATCCGTTACTTGCAAAAGGATGGGTTGATTGGATCAATTCAAGATGTTTATTATGTACCAAATCTTAAGACCAACATCTTGAGTTTGGGACAACTTACAGAAAAAGGATATTCGATACTTATGAAAGAACGGATAATGTATTTGAAGGACAAGCTGGGGCATCTGATTGCTCGTGTCGAAATGGAGAGAAATCGAATGTACAAACTGAATCTGATAAACGTTCGAGAAAAATGTTTACAAGTAAGTGTCGAAGACAAAGCGTCACTATGGCATCTACGCTTTGGTCATCTACATCATGCTGGTTTAAGAAGGTTGGCGAAAAAGAACATGGTTCATGGACTACCAGATATGGATTATGAAGGAAAGTTTTGTGAAGAATGTGTGCTTAGCAAACAAACAAGAACTTCATTTTAAAAGAAGGCAGAATATCAAGCTAAGCATATCCTTGATTTGATTCACACCGACATATGTGGGCCAATCACGCCAGAATCCTTCAGTAGCAAAAGGTACTTTATTTCCTTTATCGACGATTACTCACGGAAGACATGGGTTTATTTCTTGAAAGAAAAGTCTGAAGCATTCGAGGTGTTCAAAAGGTTCAAAGTAAAGGTGGAGAAGGAAACCGACAGACACATTAAAGCAGTTCGATCTGATAGAGGTGGTGAGTATACTTCGACAGCTTTTATGAAGTATTGTGAAGAGCAGGGTATAAGGAGATTCCTAACTGCAGCATACTCACCTCAACAAAATGGGGTGGCTGAAAGGAAGAATCGAACAGTCCTTGACATGGTTCGTTCAATGCTTAAAAGCAAGAACATGCCAAAGGAATTTTGGGCAGAAGCTGTACAATGTGCCATTTATGTTCAAAATCGATGTCCACATTCGAAGTTAGAAGATCAAACACCACAAGAAGCGTGGAGCGGACAGAAGCCAACAGTCTCTCATCTCAAAGTATTTGGAAGTGTTGCTTATGCACACGTACCAGATCAACGAAGAACGAAACTTGAAGACAAAAGTCAGAAATACATACTCATTGGGTATGATGAGAAAACAAAAGGGTACAAGCTATTTGATCCCATATGAAAGAAAGTGATAGTGAGTAGAGACGTTCGAATAAACGAAGCAAGTAAGTGGGACTGGAACAGTTCGACAGAAGCTGTTGTCGAAGTTGAAGAATCATATGTCGCTGTACCACCAAACATTTCGACAAAACTTGGAGATTCTGACAGTGAAGATGAACCTACACAACCCAGAATGCGAAGGTTGCAAGATCTGTATGATTCGACAAGTGAAGTGCACCTTGTATGTCTTTTGGCAGATGCTGAAAACATCAGTTTTGAAGAAGCAGTACGAGACAAGAAGTGGAAAAGTGCCATGGACGAAGAGATGAGGGCGATTATCCACAACAACACTTGGGAGCTAGTTGAATTGCCAAAAGGTAGTCAACCCATTGGTGTAAAGTGGGTATTCAAGAAAAAGATGAACGCTCAAGGAGAAATAGAACGATACAAAGCGAGACTTGTTGCGAAGGGATACAGACAGAAAGCAGGAGTTGATTATGACGAAGTATTTGCACCTGTTGCAAGAATGGAGACAATTCGATTACTCATATCTCAAGCTGCTCAATTCAAATGGCCAATATTTCAAATGGATGTCAAAATAGCTTTTCTGAATGGTGTACTAGAAGAAGAAGTCTATGTCGAACAACCACTCGGGTACATGAAAGCTGGAGAAGAGAAGAAGGTACTGAAATTGAAGAAAGCGCTATATGGGCTGAAGCAAGCACCGCAGGCATGGAACACACGTATCGACACATATTTCAAGGAGAACGGGTTCGAGCAATGCCCGTACGAACATGCCCTCTATGTGAAGAAAAATGGAATGAATGTATTACTTGTTGCTCTCTATGTTGATGGTCTTATTTTTCTGGGCAGTAATGATCAGATGATAGAAGAATTCAAAAGCACAATGACACGTGAATTCGAGATGACAGATTTAGGCCTGATGAGATTCTTTCTTGGTCTGGAAGTTCGACAAGAAGAAACAGGAATCTTCATCTCACAAGAAAAATATGCAAAAGAAATCTTGAAAAAATATAAGATGGAAAGCTGTAATCCGGCTTCGACGCCAATGGAACCAGGAACAAAGTCGAAGTAGGCAAATATCGAAGTTTGGTAGGAAGTCTTCGCTATCTCACATGTACAAGACCAGATATCTCATTAAGTGTAGGCATTGTAAGTCAATTCATGGAGGAGCCAGTTTACACACATTGGAAGGCATTGAAGCGAATTCTGAGGTACATCCAAGGAACAGTGTCACTTGGGATGTTTTACTCGAATTCAGAGAAATACAAGTTGGTTGGTTACTCTAACAGTGATTGGTGCGGAGACATAGATGATCGAAAAAGCACTTCTGGATATGTGTTTTTCATGGGAAATACTGCATTCACTTGGCTTTCTAAAAAGCAGCCAATAGTAACACTTTCGACATGTGAAGCAGAATATATAGCAGCATCCTGGTGTGTTTGTCATGCAATATGGCTCAGAAGATTGTTGAGTAAAATGGAGCTAGAGCAGAAAGATGCAACAATAATACAAGTTGACAACAGGTCAGCAATTGAGTTAGCAAAGAATACAGTAAACCATGAAAGGAGCAAACACATTGACGTTCGTTTCCACTTCATTCGAGAACACGTGAAGGAAGGAAATGTCGAATTGAAGCATGTAGCAAGTAAGGACCAAGCAGCAGACATTTTCACAAAACCATTATCAAAAGAAATATTCGACAGAGGCAAGAAATTGATAGGGATGATGAATAGAAGAAACATTTAAGTTTACAGAGGAGTTTTGTTGAATAAACTTTAATGTTAGAATTAATAGGTTTTATTAATAAGTTAAATGGAGAGTTTTGGAAGGTCAAGAGACAGTAGACAAGTTAATAGTATTTACAATTATGTTTCCTAGAATATCAAAAGTTTCTTCATATGTATAAAGACCAAAATTGTACTCAATAAAAATACAGACGTAGCAATTGATTTGTCTTCTCTTATCACACAATGTCCGTTTCAAACGACAAGATCCCCACCAATCTTCCCATTCTTGATTCAAAGAACTACAACAAATGGTGCAAACAAATGAAAGTTTTGTTTGGCTACCAAGACGTGCTCGATGTGATTACTACCGATGTTACCCCTCTTGTTGAAGAGGCTACAGCTGCCCAACAAGCCACTCACAAAGAAGAGAAGAAGAAAGACTACAAGGCTCTCTTCTCGACACATTCTTGCGTCGATGAAGACAACTTCGAAAAGGTTGGTGATTGTGACTCGGCGAAGAAAGCTTGGGATATACTCGAGAAGGCGTATGCGGGAGTTGACAAAGCGAAGGTGGTGAGGTTACAAACTCACAAGAGGCAGTTTGAATTACTCCAAATGGAAGAGAAGGAAACGGTCAACGATTACATAACGCGTGTGACGCGTTTGGTGAATCAAATGAAGGCTTGCGGTGAGTCGGTTTAGGAGGAAAACATTGTGTCGAAGGTGTTGCGTTCTTTAACGGCAAGATTCGACAACATTGTCGTTGCGATTGAAGAATCGAAGGATCTCAAAACCATGACGAAGGATGAACTACAAAGTTCATTGGAAGCTCATGAACAAAGGATGGATGAAAGAGGAAACGATAAGGCAAAAACGGAAGTGGCTTTGCAAGCTCGTTTCAATGAGAAGAATAAGAGATCGAAAGGGAAATGGTCTTCTAGAGATAAGAAGAATTTCCAGAATTTTGGTGGAAAAGATCCACAAAATTCAAGAGAACAAAGAGGAGAAGGAACCTCCAAGGATGGTAGTCAAGGCAACTACAAGCCGCTCGAAAAAAGTACCAAGAGATGTTACAATTGTCAAAAGCTTGGACATTTCTCAAGAGATTGTCGTTTCAAGCGCAAGGAGAGTGACTCAGATGAAGCTAAGGTTGCTAGGCAAGAAGTGGATGATGATAGCACACTTCTTGTGGTGATTACGGAGGAGAATAATGACATGGACAGTAGTAGAAAGTTGCTGGACAGCAACTACTGCAGTGCAGAAAAAGTGCAGAAAATGCGTTCGGAGAAAAACGCATTAGTAATGGTTCGAGATGGAGTCCAAGGTAGTGATGAGTGGTACTTGGATTCTGGTTATTCGACGCATATGACGGGTAGAAAAGATTGGTTCGTGAAGATCAATCAAGCCACGCGAAGTAGAGTGAGATTCGCGGATAATACGACTTTAGCGGCCGACAGTGTCGGTGATGTCTTGATCATGAGGAGGGATGGTGGTCATTCCTTGATCAAGGACGTTTTCTACATTCCTGGAATTAAGTGTAACCTTTTAAGCATTGGCCAATTACTTGAAAGGAAATACACAATTCGCATGGAAAACAAAGTATTGCGCGTTTTGGACCAAAATGGAGTTTTGATCCTTAAGGCTCCTATGGTTGCCAATAGAACTTTCAAGATTGAGTTGAAAGTTATGGAGCATAGGTGCTTAGCTATTGCTGCAAGTCGTGAGGAATGATTATGGCACTACCGTCTCGGTCATCTCAACTTTCGTGATCTCGACGCGTTACAAAGACATGGTATGGTGTCCGGGATGTCAAGGATTAATGTTCCAGCTGAAATATGTGAAGAGTGTGTTCACGGGAAGCAACACAAGAGTAATTTCAGCAAGGATGCGGGTCATAGGACCAAGCATCACCTTGAGGTGGTGTATTCCGATGTATGCGGACCGATGCAAGTCAATTCATACGGTGGCAATCGATACTTTGTCACGTTTATTGATGATTTTAGTAGGAAGTTGTGGATTTACCTCATTAAGAGGAAGGATGAGGTGTTTGAAGTGTTCAAACGGTTTAAGTCAATGGTTGAGTGCCAATGCGATAAAAAGCTCAAAACTCTCAAAACGGAAGGTGGTGGTGAATTCACATCCGATGAGTTTATAAGCTATTGCAATGATGAGGGGATAATCCGTGAGGTGGTGCCTCCCTACACTCCACAACAAAATGGCATTGCGGAGAGAGAAAATCGGACAATCATGAACATGGTACGAACCATGTTAAAAGGCAAAGATTTACCGAAAGAGCTTTGGGCTGAAGCGGTATCTACAGCTGCCTATTTGTTGAATAGGTGTCCGACAAAGAAGCTGGAAAAGATAACTCCAGAAGAGGTATGGTCCGGATTCAAACCGAGTTTGAGTCACTTGCGCGTTTTCGGTTCGGTTGCGTTTCAACATATTCTGGGACAACTTAGAAAGAAGCTTGATGACAAGGGTGAAAAGTTGTTACTTGTTGGATATCATCCAACCGGAGGCTACAAATTGTTTGATATGAGTAGCAAGAGGATTGTGGTAAGTCGGGACATGATTGTGGACGAAATTCGGACGTTTGACAGTAAAATTTCTGTTGTTTCTGTACAGGAAATCGATTTCCAGCCCGTGACAGAGCCCCCTGGTGCTGTTGGAAGTCAAAATTCAGGCCCAAAAATCGATTTCCTGGGAGGAAATTTGAATTTCCAGCCTATTAATGATCCTCGACAGCAACCATTCGCAACGGAGGATGGTGAAACGAGTAGACGACCAACGAGGCAGAGAGGTATGCCTCAAAGACTCCGAGATTGTGAGGTATTCCGTGATAGCGAGATCAATCATGATGGTGATCTCATCCATTTCGCTTTAATGGCCGAATCTGAACCGGTGAATACGGAGGAGGCATTAAGCGATCCAAAATGGATGAGTGCAATGAAGGATGAGCTGGAATCAATTGAGAAAAACAATACTTGGATGTTGGTCGATTTACTGAAAGGTAAAAAGGCAATTGGTGTGAAATGGGTCTTCAAGGTGAAAGCAAATCCGAAAGGTGAGATAATCAAGCATAAGGCTCGATTAGTGGCAAAAGGATTTTTGCAAAAGGAAGGCATTGATTTTTATGAGGTATTCGCACCAGTTGCAAGGCATGAAACCATCCGGTTAGTTGTTGCGATTGCAAATACCAACAGCTGGCCGTTATATCAAATGGACGTCAAATCGACATTTTTGAATGGTCCATTGGATGAAGAGGTGTATGTGGGACAGCCACCGAGTTTTGTTGTTCAAGACCAAGAGGCAAGAGTCTACAAGTTGAGAAAGGCACTCTATGGTTTGAAAGAAGCTCCAAGAGCTTGGAACAAACGCATAGATGGTTTTCTTAACGATATTGGTTTCAAGAAATGCGTGTCCGAGCATGGGGTGTATGTGAAAACGGGTGCTAGCGAAGGGGTGATCATTCTTTGTCTATATGTGGACGATTTGTTGATTACCTGAAGTTGTGAATCATACATTTCAAAGTTCAAGCAAGAGCTTATGAGGGAATTTGAAATGAGTGACCTTGGTGCTATGACATACTTCTTAGGCATAGAGTTCCAAAAGACAAAGTTGGGGCTGCTCATGCATCAAAGAAGGTATGCAATGGAGATCTTGAAGAGGTGTGATATGGAGCATTGCAATGCTGCCATAACTCCATCAGAGGCACAGTTACAACTATCCAAGAGTGAGGAAGAGCAAGATGTGGATCCAACTCAATACCGGAGATTGGTTGGATCATTGCGTTACTTGTGCAATACGCGGCCTGATTTGGCGTTTAGTGTCGGTATTGCTAGTAGGTTCATGGAAAAGCCAAAGGTATCACACTTGGCAGCGGTTAAGAGGATCCTTCGTTATGTGAAAGGTACTCTTGGCTGTGGAATTTTGTTTCCGGCAAGTGACACGGGCAGAAGTTGTAATTTACTTGGATACACCGACTCCAATTGGTGCGGAGATAAAGACGATCGAAAATCAACGGCGGGTTATGTCTTTATGTTCGGCGGTGCACCAATCTCTTGGTGTTCTCGAAAGGAGTCGGTGGTTGCTCTCTCTTCTTGCGAGGCGGAGTATATTGCAGCTTCGATGTGTGCATGCCAAGCTGTGTGGCTTGTGAATCTGTTGCGTGAGCTGGGTAGCTGCACAAGAGAGGGAGTTTTGTTGGTGGTGGACAATGTTTCAGCCATCAACCTTGCTAAGAATCCCATAACACATGGGAGAAGCAAGCACATTGAGATGAGGTTCTATTACTTGCGCGATTTGGTGAGTTCTGGACAGTTACGTTTAAGCTACTGCAAAAGTGAAGACCAAGTCGCGGACTTGTTGACGAAATCGGTTACAAACGATGTTTTCAAGCGACTCGTGGTGAAGTTGGGGATGAAGAACATCGAGCATTTGACTTAAGGTGGTGTGTTGGATGTTATATAAGTCAAATGCAATGTAACTATGATCAGAAGCATGTTTGGAGAATAGCTTATTTGAGAAGCTATTTGGAAAAGCTGCCAGAATGCTGCAGGAAAACCAGAAAAATACTTTTGTTTTTAGGCTGTTTTTGTTTAGCTTTGTTTGTTACTTTGTTTAGTGTTAGTAGGCACTATATATACATTTTGTAACATGTTGAATGAATTAATTCCATATGATTTTTACCCTCTCAATTAATCTCTATTCTCTCTAAACTTCATCTTCCCCAATCCTCCAATTTCACCAAAATTATCCATCACCTCCATTGATTCACATACAAGCTTTTGTGCTTGTTCCAACAGATTTTACCTACTGGGATATGGTTGGTGTTGGTTATATTTTTTTTGTACATAGTCCACTTCTTTTTAACTGTCACTTAATTCTAAGGAATAAAATATTGTTTATTTCTAAAAGCACTTTTTTTTGTACTCAATAACTCAAGCTTTTGGTTCAATTGTTGTTCTGATGTGGTATCATATACTCCTAGTTAACTGGGTTGCCACAACTACAATTGGTTTTTGTTTTGATATTGAAAATGGTAATGACTTATGATGATGAAAATGATTGAATGAAATGGGCTTGTAATCTTTCCATAATTGCCTTGCATTCTTTGATGTTTTGATATTCATTTGGCTCTTATTTAATGTTTGGAAAATTTTAGTATTGCTCAACATAACCTGTTTTGACAATTGATGTCCATTTGGCTTCTTACTTATGTTTGTGTTGCAAGAAAGGCACCACGGTGAGGAATGGAAGCATCCGAGGCAATGGTATATGGAGAAGAAATTCGACTTCTTTCAATGCTTTGGCAATTTTAGTGTCACAAGTTGCTTCCACGGGTCTTGAACATTGGTTACTCACTAGGTTTTCCATGCTTTCACAGGTTGTATGGCTTGGCATAAAGAAGAAACGTGGTTTTTTAAACCCAATAGATTCAGGCCTTGCTTAAATGTCAAGTGGCTTATAAATGAACTTGTATCATGTGAGAACTTGTAACAAACATGTTCCTCGTAGATGTAGTAATACTTTGTATACCTGACAAAAATGTAATCCTTGCACGAAATTGAAGTATCTACATTCACAAGTCTTAAATTTATTTCAAATGTCATGTACCATAAGAGATGTCATTCATGCCTTATTAGAAATACTTAATTGTTTTGCTAATGATAACAATGATAAGAGTGGAACCAAGTCACCAAACAAAAGGACCCAGGATTAGGTCAAAATGGATACTTGGCTCATAAGTTATCCTCTTTATGACAAACATGCTAACTATGATGTAATGACCAAAATGGAAATGGATGAAATGGACTAGACAAATGAATCCTAAAGCAACTTGACCTAATGACATGAATAGAGTGAATGACCAAATTTAGGGTATGACACCTAGTATTAAAGTAATGAAGAGTATAGCTAGGTCAATGGTTGATGGCGTGAAATAGAAAAAGAAAGATGTTTCTCCCAAAAACTTCATGAAGAGCATAAAAATTGTGAAGAAGAAAACTCCTCAAAGGAAGCTTGTGAGCAAGAAAATAAAGGTTGAAGAGAAAACTGTTGAGAAGAAATCTCTTAAAAGAAAATTTGTTCAATCAAGTGAGTCTGAGAAAGATGGTGGAGCAAATGCCCTAGACATTGTGACCTCTTCTAGGAGAAAGATTGGAGGAAAAGTATTTTTTATTAACATTCTATCACCTTCCTTGGACAACTTTTCATTCCACTCCAAAAAAATATGCAAAAGTGGAGGTATGTGTGTAAAAGAAGAATTGCTTCTTAAGAGAGAGCTGATAAAAGATGTTCATGAATGGAAAGAGATCATGAATCTGCTAAAGGATGATGGGTTAATGAAGATTTGTGTTAACATTGGAACTTTCTATGAGAAACTGATTAAAGAGTTCATTGTTAACCTATCTAGTGATTTCAATGTTGAAGGAAGTTAGAAGTATAGGAAGGTGTATGTTAGAGGAAATGTGTTAAGTTTTAACCTTCCATTATTAATGAGTATTTGGGAAGAAGCAAGTCAGTAGGGTCTGAAAAAGTTCCTTCCATTGACAAGATTGCTAAGAAAATCACTGTTGGACAAGTAAAGAAATGACCCAACAAAAGGTTACTCTCTTATGGTAAATTGAGTGTGAACTATGCAGTACTGGACATGATAGGTGCAACAAATTGGGTATCCACTAATCACAGTTCAAGCATCACTTCTTCCTTGGCCAAACTGATCTTTCAAATTGGAACCAAGTCTAAGCTAAAATTTGGAGAACATGTGTTTGACTAGACCATGAAGCATGTTGATTCTTTTGTAGTAAATCTACCTATAGCTTTTCCATGTTTATTATCTGAAATAATTTTGAATCAACATCCTGAAGTTTTGCATCCTCAAGAAACTCCAAACAAAAAGGTTAGGCCTCTGGCCCTAGATAAGAAGTTGTTTATGGGGACACGTGTTCCAAACATTATGGTAAAGCATAAATGTCAAATTGCTGGTGGAAATTCTTCTCTAGTTTCCAAAGCCACAAGAAAGGATGTGTTACTTGAGCTAATTGAAGTATCAAAAGCTCTGCAGGAGAAAATTATTGCAAGTACCATGAGGAAGAAGAATGTGGATGGATTGATCAAAATGATGACCAAGGAGTAGGATGTTGAGGATGAAGAAAAAGCTACGGCAAAGAGGAAGAGGAAGAAAAATCTGCTAGTGATGGAGAAGCTAGCAGCTCAGAATCCTCAGGTGAAGAAGAAGAATCCAGCTCTGAAGATTGATGTCATCAAGCTTTTCCTTTTAGGCTTGTTTTTGTAGGTCTGTAATAATTTTGACTTCTGCATTTTAACCATGGTTCTAACTACTCCATTGTTGCCACTAACAATGTATGAGTCTCTCTTATGCACCTAATGATTGAAACTGGATGAATTATTTGATACCATCTTATCTAGTTTACGTTTTTCAATACCTTTTCCAAATTGTGGGGAAAAGGGCAAGTAGTGGTAGTAGTGTGTGTTATGAGTAACCTAACTACTAACTTTATTTGTGGAGCATTGTTTAACATGTGCGCTCACATGCTAGAGCATATTTCCAGGCATATGACCTTTGAGCATGTGTGAGCTGATCTACTGACTATGTGTGTGAACTCTGATGTTCTGATGTTCTGATGTTTTGATGATTGATGTGTAGTGGTTTATTTTGACTGACTACTACTGACTTTGAATGTGTGCATGCATGATTGTGCATGCATGGTTGTATGGGAGCATTGTGTTTAATTTGTAGCAACTATATTACATGTATTTCTAAGTTTGTGCTACTTCTGTTACTGTTGTTGTTTGCGTTGTGTGTTTATTTGTGGTATGCTTATGATGCTCAGTTTGTGGTATCTTTTGAAGATTTACCCATGCACATCTTATAATTTTTTGAAAGTATTTTGCCAAAATTTGTCAAAGAGGAGATTGTTGTTCCTTTTGGATTGACTGCATTGTGCAAAAAAAAATGGAGTATACAAGATGTTTTGGTGAATAAAAGACACATGTAGGACTAGATGTTCCAACATGTGTGCAACATATGACTATAATCAGCAGGTCTTGATGGATGTTATTCTAAGCATATTTTTCTGGTTGTGTTTCAATCACATTTGTTGCTATCTTTTAGCAATGCATTTACTAGATTTAGTTGGTTGATTAAAAGGATCAAATCAAATCAGTTAGAGATTTAAATTTGAGTTCAAACAAATCAAATCATTTTAGAGGTTGTTGAAAACAAATAAAAACCAAATCACCATGGCTATTTAAGGAGACTCAAACCTAACATTTAAAGTGTGCAAATATTGAAGATCCGTGTGTTGTGGTTTATAGTTTGAGTCTTTGTTTGTGTTATTGTATGTGCACCACTATAGTGACTTCATTCTTATCTAAAGGGATAAAGCTTGGTTTGTTAGTTGGGTTGTAATTTAATATTCAATATTTTGGTTATTGTTGTGATCATTATGGTTAGTGATTGAGATAAAGTGAGAGGGGTTCTCATATTTAGGGAGATTCATAAATAGAAATACACTGGTAAATTTAAGAAGAGGGACATTAAACATGAGGTTGTTCATCTAAGATACTTTGTACTAATTCTATTAAATAGTAGATTTCCTTTCTTGGGTTGGAAGCTCCTAGACGTATGTGTTGTCTGCACTAAAGTAGGTTAATAATTCTTGGTGTTCATTTATTGCTTTATGATTTATCATCTTGTTTATCTTATTTGTCAATTGTGTTTTAAGATGTTGAACACATTGGCTTAAGCATCTGATCCAACATTTGTTCACTTAAGAGCATAATTTCACGTACTATAATACCTATAATCCTGAGTGGAGAGATCATCCCAATTTTTTTATAAAAAATAATTCTCCCTAATTTATAATGAATCCTAGTCCTTCTGGTTTCCAGGGACATATAGGTGACAACACCCCTTTGAAGTCCAATATGGAAGTAATGATGGAAAATTTCATCATATGTCAGACTAAACAGAATAATGAATTCAAAACTCATAATATGCGTATAAGTGAAGTTATGAATAAACTAGTATCCAAAGTAGACTCCATAGTTACCCACACTAAGATGCTGGAGACTTAAATTTATCAATTTGCTCAACAACAAAAATTCCATCATATGTCTCTTTTGGAACCTTTCAAGGGTAAACCGAGCCTTAACCCTAAAGGGCAAATAAATGTTGTAACAACCATAAGTGGTAACAATTTGAGGGTCCTGGTGAGAAAAGTAAGGAAGAAAAAGAGAACCAACATCACTTGAGAAGGTGGTTGTTGAATAGGAAGATAGGGAGGAACCGTATGTTGTTCCTCATTCCTATAAGGCACTTATCCCATTTTTGCAAAGGCTTACAAAGGCAAAAGTAGCAACCCAATTTAAAACATTTCTGGAATAACTGAAAAAGCTCCACATCAATGTTTGTTTCACAGAGGCTCTATCACAGATGTCTTCCTATGTTAAGTTTATGAAATAAATCATGCCTAACATGCGAAAATTAAAGGATTATGAGATTGTAGCGTTGACTACTGATAGAAGTGTAACACCCCGATAAAATATGATAATTATTTAAATTAAGTTAATAGTATATTTATTAATTTAATTAAATAATTGGATTATTATTGGGATTATTATTATTGGATTATAATTATTATTATTGGAATAAAAGTTGGAATTAGAAAAGGTCCCATTTGGTAAAAAGAGGTTTTCACGTGAAAACAGAGAAACGACTCAAAAGTGGAAAAGGGCAAAAGAGCAAGAGAACAAGGGTTGAAGAAAGGAAAAGCTTGAGGGTCAAAGAATCAATTGTCGGATTAACTCAGGTAAGGGGGGTTTATCATCGCTTAATGGGTATTATGGGATAATATGTAATGGGTAGTGATAAACCATTGATTTGACTCTGATTAGAATGATGTATGCTGAAATTTGTGAAATATTGGATGAACGAAATATGGGTTATAATTGGAGAAATTCGTAAGAATTAGATGGAATAATGTTAGAATTTGTGAAATTGAATAGGGTATGATTCGTGTTAGATGATATGAACGAACACTGTGTAAAATTGGACTGTGGGAGGCTGGATCTGAGAAATCACGTAGCAGAGAAAACCCATAGCAGATCTGGAAATGTTGTTTCTGGTCATACGCGTATGGCACTAGGCAATACGCGTATGAGATGGCCTGGTAGGGAGGAAATAGGCGCTGATACGCGCCATACGCGTGCATTACGCGTATTCTGTGAGTGGTACGCGTATGGGGGGAGTCCATACGCGTATGGATGAGGAAGATGATGTTTTGAACGTGGTTTGGTCTCTGTTGGTACGCGTATGAGGATGTGGTACGCGTAGCATACGCGTATGACGCTAGGCAATACGCGTATGGGATTGGCTGAGAAAGGAGCCATACGCGTATGGGACTAGGCAATACACGTATGGGCAGAATTGTGATTTTTCTGTGCCGTTGTTGTGCAGTTTTTGGTTGTTCAGCTGAGTAATGTAATTTAGCTGATGTATGATATAGTAGGGATCGTTTCCCGTTGTTTGGAGCAGTGTAGGTATTAGTAGAGTGTGCTAATACTGTGATTATTAATTGGCATGACATGATATGATTTTTGTGATAATATGTTGATGATGTACGATGGTATGCATAATGTTGTGAATGTATCTATCATGTATGAAATTATGAATGGACTGTTTATGGCTTAGAGTGTGAGCATATGTCCATTGTGGATGATTGTTGATGTTTGCATGACTAAGTGATTTAGCTTGCATATTGTGGCCTTTATGGTGGTAGCTAATTCCCATGGTGAGGAATTAGTGAGTGAGTATTGTGGATTGTTGTTGATGTTTGCATGCTAGGTGATTAGCGTGCATATCATGGCCCTTGGGGTGGTAGCTAATTCCCATGGTGAGGAATTAGTGAGTGAGTCACTAGGTCTCAAATGAGTGGGACTAGTGAGCTTGGTAGCCGTATCTGGATTTGATCGGTGAGGTTGAACTATATGTTCACGAATAGTCGGTACCGCATGCATGGAGTCTCATTGCATAATGTATGTATGGCGTATAATATGAATGGATGTATTCCAATATTATACGTGTTGTTTTGTGTTGGTGTTGAGTATGATTATGATTATGAGTTGATGTTGCCGTTGTTGAATGTGTAATTTGATTAGGGTGATGATATGTGTTAAATTACTTAGCATTACATGATATTCTATAATGCTTATTATATCGATTGAGGAACTCATCCTTACAACTATGTTTCAGGTAACGAGCAGTGATTGAGTAGAAGCTAGTCCTTGGAGTCTAGTGTAGTTCCTTAGTGGGTCATACTCTGGTAGATGTAACATCGGGATGGGATGTTTTACTATGTTTTCATTTGGTTGTTGAACAACTTTACATGTAATGTGTTACATGGTTTGAATGTTGTTAGTTTTTATCCGCTGCGTATTATGCAAATGTTTTATTTTGATTAAATAAATGAGCATGACAGAATATTTTGGAAAATGGTGTGAAGTGTCAAGTGTGACACCCTTGAATTGCATATTTACTCTGATTTATGTTTTGTTATTTTAATTAATTGTTGGGGTATTTTAGAAGGGTGTTACATTAGTGGTATCAGAGCATAGTCGGTCGAGTCGAGTCGTAATTATTCTGTTTCCCCTGTACGGGATAGGTGTTGTGTAACCCTATCAGTACTTATTGTTTTAGCTTGTTGGGTTTTCAGAATAGAGATGGCTGGAAGAGGTAGAGACGATGCTGCGATTGCTGAGGCTCTGGGTATGCTAGCTGGAGTACTTGGAGGAAATCCGAATGTTGTGGGAATGGGAGCTGCTCGTCAACTGAGTGAGTTCCAGAAGAACAATCCTCCAATGTTCAAGGGAGCATACGATCCAGATGGTGCTCAGAAGTGGTTGAAGGATATCGAGAGGATCTTCCGAGTGACTGAGTGTGCCGATAACCAGAAGGTCAGGTTCGGTACGCATATGCTGTCAGAGGAAGCAGATGATTGGTGGGTTGCTACCCGCACTGAGTTGGAAGCTGCTGGGAATGCTGAGATCACTTGGGCGGTGTTCAGAGAGAGATTCCTGAGGAAGTACTTCCCAGAGGATGTCAGAGGAAAGAAAGAGATAGAGTTCTTGGAATTGAAGCAGGGCAAGCGGTCTGTTACTGAGTATGCTGCTAAGTTCACAGAGCTGTCGAAGTATTACACTCCCTATAACGAGGCTACTGGGGAATTTTCAAAATGTGTGAAGTTTGAGAACGGGTTGCGTCCCGAGATTAAGCAGGCTATTGGGTATCAGCGGATTAGAGTGTTTTCTGACTTGGTCGACTGTTGCAGAATTTTTGAACAGGATACCAAGGCCAGAGCGGAGAGCTATCAGCAGAGGGTTGATAGGAAAGGCAAGAATCAGAATGATCGTGGAAAACCGTATGCAGTTGGCAAGGGTTTCCAGAGACAGAGTGGGATGAGGAGACCTAGTGGGGGAGACTCTAGTGCCCCTGCTAAGTGTTACAGATGTGGTCAGGCTGGACATCGTATCCATGAGTGTACCAGTAATGAGAAGAAGTGTTTCAAGTGTGGAAAAGGTGGTCACTTGGCTGCAGAGTGCCGGTTGAAGACTGTGACTTGCTTCAACTGTGGAGAGGTGGGTCATATCAGTCCACAGTGTCCTAAGCCGAAGAAAGAGAATCAGTCGGGAGGCAAGGTTTTTGCTTTATCAGGTTCTGAGACTTCTGCAGATGATCGTTTGATCCGAGGTACGTGTTATATTAATGGCTTTCCTTTTGTAGCTATTATTGACACAGGTGCGACTCATTCCTTTATATCTTTGGATTGTGCTGTGAAACTTAATTTAGAGATATCTGAGATGCATGGTAGTATGGTGATTGATACTCCTGCGAAGGGTTCAGTGACTACTACTTCAGTTTGTTTAAATTGTCCTTTGAGTATTTTTGGTAGAGACTTTGGGGTGGACCTCGTGTGTCTTCCACTAGTGCAGATTGATGTTATCCTGGGTATGAACTGGTTGGTGTTTAACCGAGTTTATATCAACTGTTTTGATAAGACTGTGATTTTTCCTGAGATTGAGGAAGGAAAGAGTTTGTTTCTATCAGCAAGGCAGGTGAATGAGGCAGTAGCAGATGGGGCAGAGTTGTTTATGCTGTTAGCGACTTTGGAGGCTAAAGATAAACTGGTGATTTGCGATCTAGCCGTGGTGTGTGATTTTCCTGATGTGTTTCCTGAAGAAGTGAATGAATTACCGCCAGAGCGTGAAGTTGAGTTCTCGATTGATTTGGTACCTGGTACTAGGCCGATATCGATGGCTCCGTACCGTATGTCTGCTGTTGAGTTAACTGAATTAAAGAGTCAGCTGGAAGATCTGTTGGATAAGAAATTTATTCGTCCGAGTGTGTCACCGTGGGGTGCACCAGTGTTATTGGTTAAGAAGAAAGAAGGTACTATGAGGTTGTGTGTGGACTACAGGCAACTGAATAAAGTGACGATCAAGAATCGGTATCCTTTGCCGAGGATTGATGATTTGATGGATCAGTTGGTTGGTGCGAGTGTGTTCAGCAAAATAGATTTGAGATCGGGATATCATCAGATACGTGTGAAAACTGAGGATGTTCAGAAGACTGCTTTCAGAACAAGGTATGGACATTATGAGTATTCTGTAATGCCTTTTGGTGTGACTAATGCGCCTGGGGTATTTATGGAGTATATGAATAGGATTTTCCATCCGTACCTAGACAAGTTTGTTGTGGTGTTTATTGACGATATTTTGGTGTATTCGAATTCTAAAGAAGAGCATGCTGAGCATTTGAGAGTGGTTTTAGGAGTTCTACGAGAAAAGAAGTTATTTGCTAAACTGTCTAAGTGTGAATTTTGGTTAGAAGAGGTTAGTTTTCTTGGTCATGTGATTTCAAGAGGTGGTGTTGCTGTTGATTCTTCTAAGATAGAAGCGGTATCTAAGTGGGAAGCTCCGAAGTCAGTTTCTGAGATAAGGAGTTTTCTTGGACTTGCAGGTTATTATAGGAAATTCATTGAGGGATTTTCTAAGTTGGCGTTACCGTTGACAATGTTGACTAGAAAGGGGCAAGCGTTTGTTTGGGACTCAGAATGTGAAAAAGGTTTCCAAGAGTTAAAGAGAAGGTTAACTACTGCTCCTATTTTGATATTACCAAGTCCGTCGGAACCATTTGAGGTTTACTGTGATGCTTCATTGTTGGGTTTGGGTGGTGTTTTGATGCAGAATAAGCAGGTTGTAGCTTATGCTTCGAGACAATTGAAGGTTCATGAGAGGAACTATCCGACACATGATTTAGAGTTGGCAGCTGTGGTGTTTGTTCTGAAGTTATGGAGGCATTACTTGTACGGGTCAAGATTTGAGGTTTTCAGTGACCATAAAAGTTTAAAGTATTTGTTTGATCAGAAAGAGCTGAATATGAGACAGAGGAGATGGTTAGAGTTTCTGAAGGATTATGACTTTGGTTTGAATTACCATCCGGGTAAAGCAAACGTAGTGGCTGATGCATTGAGTCGGAAATTGATAACACGAAATTATATCACATTTTAAGACTTAATTTAATTAGATTATATTATCATTTACTTTAATTTATTCCATTTTATCAGATATTATGCAGTATTTCTCTTCTATTTATATCAGGTACCCATTTTGAAGCAAAAGTGAAAAAGGGAAGAAAAGGAGAGAAAAGGAACCAAAAGCCAAAGCCCAGCCCAAAGCGCACAAGTCATCAACGCTGTGCCTGTGACGGACGTCACAGGGTGCGTGACGAGCGTCACGCAAAACAGACTTGTGACGGACGTCACACATAGCGTGACGAGCGTCACACAACTCCACTACCTTTTTGGCGCAAGTATCGCCCTCAGAAAGACTTGAAGAATAACGTTAAGGAGTTGGTCTCCTATATGCACGCCGTGGATATAGCCACGCTGAAGAATGGGAGAAACGGAATGCAGTTACCAAGGCTATTATAAATAGCCATCTCACAAACCAAAAGAGGGGAGGTTTTTGCACGCTCAGTTTTGCGAAAGCTCTGCCAAATTTACTTTTCACGCCTTTGCCTATTTTTTTCTTCCTTTCCAGCATCGTTCACTTTATTTATTTTATTTTGCAAGCTTTATTTTCTTTTTCCCTTGCAATTTATTTTCCCCCGTTCTTAGCTTTTAGATATTTTTCGCGTAGTAGTTTCTACACCGGAAACTACTGTGCAACTTTATATCGGATTTAACCTTACGTTATATTCGAGTTTTTTTATTTCCTTGATTTAATTTACTGTTTAATTGAAGAATCGAAGAACAAATCCTACCGGCTTGTGGAGGAGTGTTCAAGACCTTTGTATTACGCATTCAGGTTCTTTAATCGTTATTTAATTTTTAATGTTTTATTCTATTGTTCATTTACATTGCATGCCTGGAATGAGTCTGTTTATGCATGATATAGATTCTTATTTATTTAGCATGTCTGGCTAATTTGCCTAGGTATCGGTATGTAAAGTAAGCAGAAAAAGGGGTCAAGACTAAGTAGGTCTATTCAAACTTAAAATTAGAATCAATCTTTTTATGGTCTTAACTTACAGGTTTAATAACAAGATTTTTTACAAAAGTAAAAGACATAAAGAAGTTGAAACCAACAGAGCGAGAGTTTGAGGTTTTAACTGGACAGTGTAAGTTAGTCATTAAGTCTATCTCAGGGCGAAAGCAAGTTTTAGAATTAATTAAATTCTGACTTTTTTCCAAAAAGTATTTTTAAAGATTGAATGTGAGGACGAGAGTTAAGCATTTGGATTTAATTGTATAACCTAAGTCAACAGAGCGAAAGTTTGAGATAAGGGTGTTTAAAACGGTCAGTATTTTCTTAAAAAGAGTTTCTGCAACTTTATTGTTTTCAAAATATGGTTTTTGACTTAATTATAAGTGACAGCAACATTAATATAAAATCATGGTTTATTCAACAGAGCGAGAGTTTGAGATAAAACCTTTAACCAATAAAGTTAATCGAAACGATTTATTTTAAAACCGAGAGACCGACAAGGAATTGATTCCCTAGTTTTGACGAACTACATACCGATATCCGTTTTATTGATATTTAATCTAGATATTAGTTTAGCTCTTAGTTTTTCCCCAAACAATCAAACATTTTCACCTTAGATTTACGTAGTAACTTTAGATAACGGTATATCGATTCATAAGTCCCTGTGGGATCGATATCTTTTAAAACTACGCGATAGAACTGTGCACTTGCAGTTTGTATCCCATTCTCGACTCACACAGTCGAGCGATCAAGTTTTTGGCGCCGTTGCCGGGGACTTTTATTCAATCGATATCGTAACTCTTCCGTTACGCTGTAGAGACTAAGGTTTCTTTTTCCTTCTATTCTTTCTTTCGTTGATTTGTATGCCACGCACTCGCTCTCAAGGCGAACCGCTCTATTTACGAATCAACGATATCGAACTATATCTCCGAGTCTTACTACGAATTCGGGAATATCGTGCTGAAAACAATCTCCCTCCTATAGAACTTCCTGATATCAAAAACATTTTTCCTTCTTTAACCGAGATGGCAGAACCAGCTCGTGCTCTTAGAGATTACGCCGCTCCATCGCAAGATGAACCGCATTCAAGTATTGCTCCGCCCGCAATCGAAGCAAACAACTTTGAACTTAAACCTTCGTTGTTGCAGGCTGTGCAACAGAACCAATTCTCTGGAAATCTTACCGAAGATCCAAACCTTCATTTATCCGTATTTGTTCAATACGCTGACACTGTTAAAGCTAATGGTGTCACTTCAGAGGCAATTCGACTTCGTCTTTTTCCTTTCTCATTAAGAGATAGCGCTAGAAGATGGCTTCAATCTCTCCCTTCCAACTCAGTCACCACCTGGAACGAGTTGAAGAAAGTTTTTCTTGCCCGATATTTTCCGCCAAGCAAAACAGCTATGTTAAGAGCCCAGATAAACGGATTTAAACAGAAAGACAACGAGTCTCTTTTCGAAGCATGGGAAAGATACAAAGACATGATGAGACTTTGCCCACACCATGGTTTGGAAGACTGGTTAGTAATTCACACATTTTATAATGGTCTCTTATACAATACAAGGTTAACAATAGACGCCGCTGCAGGTGGTGCACTAATGAACAAACCTTATGCTGATGCTTACCAGCTTATCGAGAGCATGGCCCAAAACCACTATCAGTGGGGAACCGAACGAACAACAGTGGAAAAACCTCAACCGAAAACTGGCATGTACGAGATAAGTAACCTTGATCACGTTAATGCAAAAGTGGATGCTTTGGTCCAGAAGATTGAAAGTTTAAACGTATCACCTCCAACCGCCGTGGTTGCTATAACTCAGAATTGCGAGGTCTGTGGAATCCAAGGCCACACTCCTGCGGAATGTCAACTCTTGACTGGAATCCAAACAGAGCAAGTAAACTATGCTCAAGGAAGCCCCTATTCGAATACCTATAACCCAAATTGGAAGAACCATCCAAACTTTTCATATAAGAGTAATAATGCTTTATACGCACCTGGACAGTCTCCGAATCAAACCCCATCTATACCTCCGGGATATCAGAAACCAAATCCTAACAATAATACCCCTAGAAAATCCAACTTGGAAATCATGATGGAAAACTTTATAGCTTCCCAACAACAAACCAATAAAGATTTCTTAAACCAGAACATACACACTGGCGAACAACTTAAACAACTAGCAAGCAAAGTAGATGCCTTGGCTACCCATAACAAAATGTTAGAAACACAAATATCTCAAGTAGCTCAACAACAAGCACCTACTGCTGCACCAACTGGTACATTCCCTGGACAGCCCCAACCTAATCCGAGAAGCCAAGCTCATGCAATTATATTAAGAAGTGGCACGGAAGTAGAAGGACCGTCTGATCCAAGGATAGAAAACCAAAACCCTGAGAAATCTACTGAGGAAAGTGAACCTAAGGAAAAGGAAGAGAGTAATAAGGAAACCCTAGAAAAGAAGGAACCTTATGTACCTCCACCACCTTACAAACCACCTATACCTTACCCTCAAAGGCTTGTTAAAACCAAAGATGTAGGCCAATTTAGAAAATTTGTCGATCTCCTTAAGCAATTAAACGTTACAATTCCATTTACCGAAGCTATTACGCAGATGCCCTCATATGCTAAATTCTTAAAAGAAATTCTTTCTAATAAAAGGAAACTTGAGGATAGCGAAACCGTTACACTCCCTGCCGAATGTAGCGCTATAATCCAAAACATGCCCCCTAAACTCAAGGATCCAGGTAGCTTCTCTATACCCTGTCACATAGGAAAATTTGTCATCGACAAAGCCTTATGCGATTTAGGAGCCGGAATTAGCGTTATGCCTTTATCCATATGTAAGAGACTGGAAATGGGAGAATTAAGACCGACCAAAATGTCTGTACAACTAGCGGATCGTTCCATCAAATATCCTGTAGGAATCCTTGAAAACGTTCCCGTACGCATCGGTCAGTTTTACATTCCCACTGACTTCACAATTATGGACATTAGAGAAGATGATACTACACCTATTATACTAGGAAGACCATTCTTAGCAACTGCCGGTGCAATCATAGACGTAAAACGAGGAAGACTCACCTTCGAAGTAGGTGAAGAGAAAATTGAATTCATTCTTTCCCAATTCTTGAAAGCACCTGCAATAGAAGATACATGTTACTTCATGGATATCATCGATGAATGCATAAAAGAAGCAAAGTCAGGAGAAGACAAATCATCAGACTATCTTTTAGAAGACAAATCTAAACAATGCTTAGCAATAACACCAGATCCTACGCAGAGTCTTAACAAACCAACCCCTGATTTGAAAACACTTCCCAAAAATCTGAGATATGAATTCCTAGACGTAGAACTTGAACGACCTGTGATAGTCAATGCAGATCTAGGAAGACTCGAAACAGAAAAACTCCTACATATCTTAAGAAAATATCCAACCGCACTAGGATACCACATAACCGATCTTAAAGGAATAAGCCCTTCTATTTGTATGCATCGCATCATGTTAGAAGAAGACGGTAAAACCTCTAGGGAACACCAGAGAAGACTAAATCCGATCCTAAGCGAGGTAGTAAAGAAAGAAATAACCAAGTTATTGGAAGCAGGTATTATATATCCTATATCTGATAGCAAATGGGTCAGTCCTGTACACGTTGTACCAAAGAAAGGAGGCATAACCGTTATTGAAAACGAAAAAGGAGAAACTATAACTAAACGAATCGAATCGGGATGGAGAATGTGCATTGATTATAGGAAACTAAACAAAGCAACCCGAAAAGATCATTTCCCTTTACCATTCATTGACCAAATGTTAGAACGATTAGCTAAACATTCACATTTCTGTTATTTAGACGGTTATTCAGGCTTCTTTCAAATACCAATTCACCCTGATGACCAAGAAAAGACAACATTCACATGCCCTTTTGGTACCTTCGCGTATAGACGGATGCCGTTTGGTCTGTGTAATGCCCCTGCAACTTTTCAAAGATGCATGATGGCGATTTTCGCCGACTTTCTCGAAAACATCATGGAAGTATTCATGGATGACTTTTCTGTATACGGACAAAGTTTCGAAGAATGCCTTGAAAACCTGGAAAGAGTTCTTGAACGATGTGTAAAAGTAAACTTAGTACTTAATTGGGAAAAGTGCCACTTTATGGTACAAGAAGGAATTGTTTTAGGACACATCATCTCGAACAGAGGAATTGAAGTGGACAAAGCCAAAATAGAGGTAATCGAAAATCTTCAACCCCCAAGAACCGTGAGAGAAGTACGAAGCTTTTTAGGACACGCCGGTTTTTACCGACGATTCATCAAAGACTTCTCTAAGATAACTAAACCCTTAACCGGACTATTAATGAAAGATGCTGAATTCATATTCGACGACAACTGTTTAAAAGCATTTCAAACTCTTAAACAAGCATTGATCTCCGCACCCATTATGCAGACACCAGACTGGAATGAACCATTCGAGATAATGTGCGATGCCAGTGATTATGCTGTAGGTGCTGTTTTAGGACAAAGAAAGGATAAAAAGCTTCATGTTATATATTACGCTAGCAGAACCCTGGATGAAGCACAGATGAATTATGCCACATCCGAGAAAGAACTCCTAGCAGTAGTATTTGCGCTAGATAAATTTCGTTCTTACTTGGTAGGAGCCAAAATAATAGTTTACACCGATCACGCTGCTATCAGGTACCTTCTAACAAAAAAGATGCTAAACCTAGACTCCTAAGATGGATCTTGTTACTACAAGAATTCGACTTAGAAATCAAGGACAAGAAAGGAACTGAGAACGTAGTAGCAGACCACCTCTCTAGACTTGAGAACCTTGAACCAGAAAGAACATCCATTAATGATGATTTCTCGTATGACAAACTCATAGCTACTTTGGAAGAGAACAACTCCGACATGCAAGTAGAAACCACCTTAGCTATATCTGTCATACCATGGTACGCTGATCTAGTCAATTATTTAGCTGCCGGAATAGTTCCACCTACTTTATCTTACCAGCAGAAGAAACGATTCTTCCACGACATAAAACACTATTACTGGGATGATCCCTTACTTTTCAAAAGAGGCCCCGATGGTATTTTCCGTCGATGTGTACCCGAAGAAGAGGTAGAAAATATAATCCAACACTGTCACTCTGCGCCTTATGGTGGACACACAAGTACATCCAAGACCTGCTCTAAAATCCTACAAGCTGGCTTTTATTGGCCAACTATATGGAAGGACGTACATGCGGCTATTAAGGAGTGTGACAGATGTCAACGCACGGGAAACATATCTAGACGTGACGAGATGCCACAAAAAGGTATTTTGGAAGTAGAGATTTTCGACGTGTGGGGAATAGACTTCATGGGACCATTTCCATCCTCCTTCGGTAACAAATACATACTCGTGGCGGTTGACTACGTATCAAAGTGGATCGAAGCTATAGCTTCCCCAACTAATGACACCCGAGTAGTTACTAGACTCTTCAAAAATATTATATTTCCGAGATTTGGCATCCCAAGGATAGTAGTCAGTGATGGTGGATCGCACTTTATATCCAAGGTACTCGAAAAACTACTACTTAAATATGGAGTGAGACATAGGATAGCAACACCTTACCACCCTCAAACCAGTGGACAAGTGGAAGTATCTAACAGAGAAATCAAGCACATACTAGAAAAAACGGTCGCCACTTCAAGGAAAGATTGGTCATTGAAATTACCAGAAGCTTTATGGGCATACCGAACTGCTTATAAAACTCCCATAGGGACGACCCCATTTAAGCTCATTTATGGAAAATCCTGTCACCTCCCGGTAGAATTAGAACATAAAGCCTATTGGGCTATTAGAAATTTAAATCTGAATTACAAAGCCGCCGGTGAAAAGAGAATCCTTGACATAAACGAATTAGAGGAACTCAGAAGAGACGCCTATGAAAATGCCAAAATCTATAAAGAAAGAACAAAACAATGGCATGACAAGCGTATATCAAGGAAAATCTTCAAGCAAGGCGACGCAGTACTTTTATTTAACTCCAGACTAAAATTATTCCCGGGAAAACTACGATCCAGATGGTCAGGACCTTTTCATATCACTAAAATCTTTCCCAGTGGAGCGGTAGAAATAAAAGGACAATCTACAGAACCGTTCACCGTAAACGGGCAACGTCTGAAACATTATCACTATGCGGAAACCAACGAGGATTCGCAAATTCTACACTTAGACGAAACGCCCCCAGGACTCATAGACAATATTTAACAATTTCTTTGTCGAGCTTGCGACATTTAAACAAAGCGCTTAGTGGGAGACAACCCACAAATTACTCTGTTATTTTATTATTATCATTTCTCTATTTTTCTCTTAATTATTCTTTTAATTTCTATTTAGTATTCATTATTGATTTATTCAAAAAGAAAAAAAAATATATCTATATATAATAATAATAATTCCTTTCTTCTTTCGGCATTTGGCCAAATCCTGACTTAAACTCATGTTTTCTTTTCTCTAATTAACACTAACCAGATGGGACATTTTGACCGTATGGGTATCAAGTTCAGAGGAATGGCTCAGAAACGAAGGTTTGAAGAACTAGCCACTAGAGAGATGCTACCTAGTTTATATGCTGATGATTGGGCTATGACTGCCCTTGGACTGAGACAGAGTGTCCTGTTTTTGCTGAATCAGATAGGATGGGAGACCTCCCCTATCCTGAGACATTTCACCACCTACCGGAGACTCACGCTAGAATTCCTTAGTTCATTAGTCTATCTACCTAGCCATGGAAAAGGAATTACCAGAGGTTTTATCCAGTTCAGAATGTTCAATATGGAATACCAATTTAATATTAGAGACTTCACCAACCTTTTGGGTTTTCCTACCTCCTTTGATACATTCACTATAAGCCAGGAAGAACTTTTTGAATATAGAGAGCTGGAACACTTTTGGGGTAAGCTGACTGGAAATGATGAGCCCGAAGAACATGAGTTTCTCTCTGGAAACATACATAACCCGGCTTTTCGCTATTTCCATAAGATCCTGACCCACACGTTATTTGGGAAAAAGCCAAATAGTACTTCAGTTTCACGTGATGAACTCTTCATCATATTTTGTGCTTCCCAGAACCGTCCAGTAAACGGTGCTACTTTTATGTTAGCTAATTTGGACCACCTTATCCAGGATGAGAGAGCACCCATTAGAATAGGCGGCCTGATAACTATGATAGGTAATGCTATTGGATTACGTCAGCCTATGCTTGACCTGAACCCTTTTTGTGGCATTACCACTATGAGTATACCTTTCCTCTTCAACACTATGTTTATAGCAAACATAGGGTCTGATGAGTTTGAGCTTGTTATTGATAACCAGGTTCTCTGCCTATTCACCCTGCCCGATCCTAGGACTAGTGTTCATAACCAAAGGAACTGGCTCTATAACCTGAATGAAACCCCAACTCCTGATGGATCCACTGAATCCATCCAGGATTATGAGATTTGTGATGACTATGAGCACTATGTTGACCATATCTCTCTTGCTGAATCTGACCCTCAGACTCCATCCGGCTACCATGATATTGATCCTCCTCCTCAGCCTGTCCTGACCGAAGAATCAGCCATGCCTGATCTCCGACATCATATGCCAGGAACAGATATTAAAACCGTCATTGAAGCTTTGATGTCAGAACAAAACGCCCTCAGGGAAGATTTCCACAGCTTGAGACTTGCAGTCCTAGAACACATGAGCAGCACGGCAAGTCAGTTACGTATGTTACGGCATCATGTTAACTCTTTTACTCCTCCGGCCAGAGATCCGAAGATAGATGGAATTTAGTTATTTTTTTTTTCCTTTCTAAGTTATTTAGTTTTAGGCTAGATTTTTTTTCATTAATGTTATTTGAATTCATGTTTATTTCTATTTCATTTTATTATTTTCCCTTCCTGTAATACATTATGATCCTTTTTATTGAAGCTGTTTAGTTAATTTCATTATGCAAATGCCTGTTACGTTCTACTGTTGTTACCTATTATTATTATACAAAGCAAGTAACATGCACAGTGCATTAAAATTGCAGACTAAAAATAACCATAAGCTAAATAAAACATTAAATTACGCTACCGAAGTGATTCTGTGAAGCGCTACTAAGCCTTTCCAAAAAGGAAGTGTGACGAGCGTCACACCACCCATAACGGACGTCACACTTAGTGCCTGTTACGAACGTCACAGCTTTGTGACGAGCGTAACGCCCCTCAGACATGTGAACGTTAGGGAGCCGTTGGAGACGAACGTTACACCCCTTACCTTTTTACATTCCCCATTCATTTTTCATTTACCACATTTAATTACTTTTCAACCACTCTTTCTTTTCACCTCCCACATTTTTCTCCTATAAATACCCTCCAAACCTCCTTCTTTCACCACAAACAATTCTCTCATATCAAATATACACTTCTTTTCCTTTCCAAATCACTCATTCAAAAACTCATCACAATGGCGGGAAATCAAAATTTCGGAAATATCATCTTCCGATCCGGAGATGACAACTATCAGCAAGAGCAATTCGAGCGCTTCCAACAGCGAGGCGTCGCTCCCACCAGGTACCCCGATTTAACTTGTTTACAACAATTGGGCTTACTCCAAGGTATCGAGTGGATGCTCCGTAAAGCCGATTTAACCTTCCTTTGCACCCATAACCAACCCACTTATCCTTCCCTAACCTTAGAATTCCTAAGTTCTTACGACTACACCACTCCCGCCGGTGAAGGTGAATTTCTAACCGGTACGGCAACCTTCCGTATGTTTAACACCGAGTACTCTCTAACCCAACGCGAATTGAGTGCCATGCTACAATTTCCCACAGAAGGTCTGCACCATGCCAGAATCCCTCCAACCTCAAACTGGAACACAGTTCTAGTATTCGACCTTTTTAAGAAAATTTCCGGTATAAATACCTACAACTGGGAAGAACTCCTTCTCTCCCACATCCATAACCCCACCATCCGTTATTTTCTCCGTATCCTGCAAAACACACTCTTTGGAAGACCAAACAACAGTAAGGTCAACTCAAAAGAACTCTTTTTCCTCCAGTGCGTTTTCGAATCGGATACTAAGGTAAACGCCGCCTCTTTTCTCTTTCATCATATCCGCACCTTATGTGCTAGAGGCCGGCAACCATTCATAATTGGTGGATTAATAACCTCCATAGCACTTGGCCTGAACCTAGGGGATAAACTCCAAACTTTAGAATCCCTACCACCCCTGTCTATGGATATCAGCTATTGTCGCTCCAGCCGCCTGATTAAAAACAGAGTAGGCGGAGGCTATTATCTGATGGTGAACAACCAAGCAGTCCCAAGTGTTGTGCTACCCAATACCACCCTAACCGATGTCACAAACCCGGACCGCCACCTCTACGATCTTAGCGCTCCTGAAACCACCGAGCCTTCACAAACAAACCAGCAAACAGATGAGTTTGCAGAAATGGAACAAGGTGATCATCCGCCAACACAACAATCAGTCCCGCTCAACCCTTCCAGTAATGCAGCCGGCCCATCCTCCCAACGTCGTCGACGAAGAAGACCTGCGACCAACGACGACATTATGGATGCTATCGATGGAATGCAGGCACAGAATGCAGATATGATGCAGATGATGCGTCAAATGCAACAGCAACAGGATGCTCGGAATGCCATAACCGACCAGCGGTTTACTGAGTTGTTTAGCAGATTCGACAGCTTAGACATACGTCAAAGATCACCAGGACCAAGAACCAGAGGTGGAAGGCAGCCTTAGTTGTATTTTTCTTTTTCCTTTCCATTTTGTATTTCTTTCCCTTCAAACATCGAGGACAATGTTTAGTTCAAGTATGGGGGGGAAACATTATTCTTTCCATTCTCATCTTTGTTTCAAGTATGTATTTTCCCTTTCATTGTTATTTCCCTTTCTCATTATAAAAAAAAAAATATATTATTATAATATATATTTATTTTAAGTTAAAGTCCTGAATGTGAAAAATTTTCTATTATCTATTTCCCTCAACTTTCTTGAGCCATAACAAAAATTTTAACACACCCAATAAGTATAAAGGTTGCTTACTTTATAAAATTTGAGTGAAATCAAAACAAAATCATTACCATAACAACGCTCTGAGAACCTCAATATGTTAGATCAGGATAAGTACCTATTATACCGAACTCCTTGAACTTTTAGTTCTATGGTAACCCCAAGTAGTTTATACAGAAGTCAGCACCATCTTAATAGCAAACTACGTGGAGAGCCGATGAATATAAGTGAATGATCCCCAAAGTAACATGAAATATACGAATATATCAAGAAATGCACTAATTAAATTAGGTGATCCTTACCAGATCATTTAATCTAAAGGTCGCAAATCAAGCAAGAACACTATATGAAAGATCCATTATGAGTTGGTTCAGTAGGTATCTGGTACTGAACTCGGTAGGGCGGACTACGGTTCGATCCCCCGCAATTTGCAATGGACTGAATAATGAAGTTATCCGACTTATGTACCAGAACTTCTAGCTAAAAGCGGATCAAAATCACTAACCGGCTACTCCACTATGTGCGCGAAAAGATAAAGGGCTTAATGTGATTTCGCTAGAATGAAAACGGGTAAAATAAGACTAAAGGAACCAGGATAGCTATCATAGGGTACTTGAACTGATTGGCATAAGGTAAGGTTATCTAAGTTGTGACGGTAGTTGTTGATGTCAAGATTAAACTCAAGTCCTCCTAAACAAAAATCCATTGGCAACCTAGTACGAATTGATGTGCGCTTTAAAATTTCATCTGGCTAAAAACTTTTAACAAGTTCTATACTGAATTTTGCTTGAGGACAAGCAAAGATTTAAGTATGGGGGAGTTTGATAACACGAAATTATATCACATTTTAAGACTTAATTTAATTAGATTATATTATCATTTACTTTAATTTATTCCATTTTATCAGATATTATGCAGTATTTCTCTTCTATTTATATCAGGTACCCATTTTGAAGCAAAAGTGAAAAAGGGAAGAAAAGGAGAGAAAAGGAACCAAAAGCCAAAGCCCAGCCCAAAGCGCACAAGTCATCAACGCTGTGCCTGTGACGGACGTCACAGGGTGCGTGACGAGCGTCACGCAAAACAGACTTGTGACGGACGTCACACATAGCGTGACGAGCGTCACACAACTCCACTACCTTTTTGGCGCAAGTATCGCCCTCAGAAAGACTTGAAGAATAACGTTAAGGAGTTGGTCTCCTATATGCACGCCGTGGATATAGCCACGCTGAAGAATGGGAGAAACGGAATGCAGTTACCAAGGCTATTATAAATAGCCATCTCACAAACCAAAAGAGGGGAGGTTTTTGCACGCTCAGTTTTGCGAAAGCTCTGCCAAATTTACTTTTCACGCCTTTGCCTATTTTTTTCTTCCTTTCCAGCATCGTTCACTTTATTTATTTTATTTTGCAAGCTTTATTTTCTTTTTCCCTTGCAATTTATTTTCCCCCGTTCTTAGCTTTTAGATATTTTTCGCGTAGTAGTTTCTACACCGGAAACTACTGTGCAACTTTATATCGGATTTAACCTTACGTTATATTCGAGTTTTTTTATTTCCTTGATTTAATTTACTGTTTAATTGAAGAATCGAAGAACAAATCCTACCGGCTTGTGGAGGAGTGTTCAAGACCTTTGTATTACGCATTCAGGTTCTTTAATCGTTATTTAATTTTTAATGTTTTATTCTATTGTTCATTTACATTGCATGCCTGGAATGAGTCTGTTTATGCATGATATAGATTCTTATTTATTTAGCATGTCTGGCTAATTTGCCTAGGTATCGGTATGTAAAGTAAGCAGAAAAGGGGTCAAGACTAAGTAGGTCTATTCAAACTTAAAATTAGAATCAATCTTTTTATGGTCTTAACTTACAGGTTTAATAACAAGATTTTTTACAAAAGTAAAAGACATAAAGAAGTTGAAACCAACAGAGCGAGAGTTTGAGGTTTTAACTGGACAGTGTAAGTTAGTCATTAAGTCTATCTCAGGGCGAAAGCAAGTTTTAGAATTAATTAAATTCTGACTTTTTTCCAAAAAGTATTTTTAAAGATTGAATGTGAGGACGAGAGTTAAGCATTTGGATTTAATTGTATAACCTAAGTCAACAGAGCGAAAGTTTGAGATAAGGGTGTTTAAAACGGTCAGTATTTTCTTAAAAAGAGTTTCTGCAACTTTATTGTTTTCAAAATATGGTTTTTGACTTAATTATAAGTGACAGCAACATTAATATAAAATCATGGTTTATTCAACAGAGCGAGAGTTTGAGATAAAACCTTTAACCAATAAAGTTAATCGAAACGATTTATTTTAAAACCGAGAGACCGACAAGGAATTGATTCCCTAGTTTTGACGAACTACATACCGATATCCGTTTTATTGATATTTAATCTAGATATTAGTTTAGCTCTTAGTTTTTCCCCAAACAATCAAACATTTTCACCTTAGATTTACGTAGTAACTTTAGATAACGGTATATCGATTCATAAGTCCCTGTGGGATCGATATCTTTTAAAACTACGCGATAGAACTGTGCACTTGCAGTTTGTATCCCATTCTCGACTCACACAGTCGAGCGATCAGAAATCATTACATATGTCTATGTTAATGGTTAAGGAATTGGATTTAATTGAGCAGTTTAGAGACTTGAGTTTGGTGTGTGAGAGTACTCACAATAGTGTTAAATTGGGAATGTTGAAGTTAACGAGTGGTATTCTGGATGAGATTAGAGAGGGTCAGAAATCCGATGTGCTTTTGGTTGATAAGTTGACTCTAGTGAATCAAGTTCAAGGTGGTGAATTCAGAGTTGATGAGAATGGTGTTTTGAAATTTGGTAATCGGGTGTGTATTCCGGATGTTGCCAAACTTAAGAAGAGTATTCTTGAGGAAGGACATCGTAGTGGCCTGAGTATTCATCCTGGGGCTACGAAGATGTATCATGATTTGAAAAGGTTATTTTGGTGGCCGGGAATGAAAAGAGAAATTGCGAGTTTTGTTTATTCTTGTTTGACTTGTCAGAAGTCAAAGATTGAGCATCAGAAGCCGTCTGGGCTAATGCAACCGTTGGCTATTCCAGAGTGGAAGTGGGATAGTATCAGTATGGATTTTGTTTCGGGTTTACCGAGGACAATTAAGAATTTTGAAGCTATTTGGGTGATTGTTGACAGATTGACAAAATCGGCTCATTTCATTCCGATCAGAATGGATTATCCGTTAGAGAGATTAGCCGAGTTGTATATTGAGAAAATTGTAAGTTTGCATGGTATTCCGTCGAGTATTGTTTCGGACAGAGATCCTAGATTTACATCGAAGTTCTGGGAAGGTTTGCAGAGGGCTTTGGGAACTAAGCTGAGATTGAGTTCTGCATATCATCCGCAGACTGATGGTCAGACTGAGAGGACGATTCAGTCACTGGAGGATCTTTTGAGGGCTTGTGTTTTGGAAAAGGGAGGTGCTTGGGATTGTTATTTACCTTTGATTGAGTTTACCTACAACAATAGTTTTCATTCGAGCATTGGTATGGCACCGTTTGAAGCTTTGTATGGTAGGAGATGTCGGACACCTTTATGTTGGTATGAGTCCGGTGAGAGTTGTAGCACCTCAAATTTGCACCTATCATTGTACATACCATTTCATATTAGGTCATAGCATATCATGGTCCATTGCATAGCATTTGCATTGTCCCCAGTTGCCTCAAGAGCAAGCAAGTCAAGAATTAGGTCAAACTGATCAGGAGATCAGTCAACCAATCAAGCAAGGGTGTTTCTCAAGGAGAAAAGGCCCTAGGGTTTGTACAACAAGGCCACATGACTTGGAGGTCCATTTGAAGTGTTCAAGTCAAGGGTTGAAGGCTCAGAGGTCATCAGTTCATGTACAGACAGTCAAAAACCCTAGAAAGTCAAAAACAGTCAACAGTCAGTCAAAGCAGTGGATGGTGGCCATTCTTGTGGAATTTGGGCACCATGATCAATAATCAAGAGTCCATACAACTTGGGGCATCATTTGGAATCAAGATATCAAGGAATTAGGGTTTGGAATTCTTCAGTCAATGCACAGACAGTCAGAAACCCTAGAAAGTCAAAGTTGGTCAACTGTGGTTGATTTTATGGTTTTGATGGATGGATTTGGTTTGAGAGAGCTTATTCATGTCCCAATAGGCCTCATATATCATGGCAATCAACATCATTGAAGAATTTGAAGCCAATCAGAAAATTTCCAAAAATAGAAAGTGGACCTGTAATTTCAACTGCCAAAAATGGAAACTTCTTGATCTTAAACTTACATCATGATACAAGCTTCAAATGAATTTTTGCCCAACATGAAAGTTGAAGATCTTGTTCTCCCATTTTCAAAAAGTCCAAGAACTCTCAATTCCCATGCATGGTTGTCAAGATATGATCAAATCATTTTCACAAAATCTTGAACTTCAAAAGGCCATATCTCTCAAACCATTTGGCCAAATTTGGTGGGGTTTTTTCCTACAAACCACATTTTTCCTCCTCTTTCCAAAAATATAAACATCATTCACCAAAACCCTGCCAATCAAAATGGCATTTTTTGACTTGTTCCATTTAAAATCAAGTTTGACCAATAGTTGACTTTTTGATTTAAACATTTTTGACACAATTGGCCAATTGAGATGTGTTTAATATGTTATTTGCAAGATGTTCCAAGCCCAAATTCGAGCAGCATTCCATCATACCACCTCCACATGCACCTTTGGTTCACAATTGGCAAATGATGCATTTTGGTTCATTTAAGTAGAACAAGTTCAGCACTCCATTAGCAGACTTAAGACAGCCAATACAAGGGTCATTTGCAGCATGACTAAGGCCCAATTCGTGCAGCCTCCACACCTCCACTTCCACATATGCAAAATTAGCAAATATGCATTTTGGTTCATTTAAGCAAAGTGGGATTAACATTTGATTAAGCAATGCTAAACAGATGAATATAAGCGTTTTTTCTGTCCATTCAGAACCCTAGTAGCAGCTGCAGACCACAAAAATCCTCTCTTTTCTCTTTCTTGCATTTTGACACTTTGAGAAATTCTGTCAAAAACTTCAAGAGAACCACGAGTACCTTTGCTTCCTTCATCACCTGGACTTCATTTAGAGCTCATTACAAGCATCAAAACTCAGCTGGAAGTGGATTTGATTCAACTGTTTTCCTCAAGTATTCTTCCATGGCAGCATGCGTGTATCTTCATATCAAGCATCCATGAGCTAGGATCCTTCACCATTCACCATTGGAAGCACAAATCATCATCTATTCGAGCTTGTCTTGGCCAAACAGCAACTGCATCTCAGATTTCTTCAAGAATAAGTAGGTTTTCGATTCACTTGTTTCTCAAAGCCATGCCATGTATCATGTAGGTCCTTCTTTGCTGATTGTTTTGAGCTGTAAGTTTTTGAAAATGGTTAGATATTGGTGAAGATATGTCGATCTGAAAATGGATGTTCATGCTTATTTTTGTTTGTTGCTCCTTATTTAGTTTGTTTAAATGATAATGGATGTTGGATTATGTTTATTTTCGGTCTGCTGATGAGATTGGTGTGTTCGATTTTAATTTCTGGGGAATTTGTTCATGATCGATTGTGCATGATGATGATGATACCCTGTTGTTTAAACCCTTGTCCTGTCCAGAAATTTGCATGAATTGTTTTGGTTGTTGCTGTTTAAGGTTACATGAATGCCTTTGTTCTATTGTTATGTTGTTCATAAAACCCTGGTTGAGTTTATTTCATGATGATATGATGAATATGAGGATATTGCCCTGCTGTTTCTTTTAAAAAACCCTAAGTTGCCCAGAAATCTTGATGGTGATTGGCTGCTGTTGCTCATTGTACTGTTCCATTGGCCATCAGCCAATTAAAACATTTCGCCTGCTTGCCTTTAAGCTCTGCGTTTTGATTAGTGATGGGCATATTTACAAGAATGCCACGCGGTCAACCATGTTTGACCATTCATCCATGTTCTTTGTTCATGTTTCATCCAATTTGTTACTCATCTTCAACAAATCATTTCTAATTCATTTCAACTCCAAATTCAGTGGGAATTTTTGCATCTTGCTCACATTGATGTCTATTATTTTGCCATGATTTTTATTATTTTTTCTGATCATTGGATATTTAAATGGCTCTAGGGTTTGTGTTATGTGACCAAAAATGATACATATTGCCAATCCTCTTGTGAAATAATCATGTTGCATCCATTTGATCTGAAAATTTTTGTGGTTATCCTACACTCATCCATGCTTATTTTGGTGTAAATTTCATGATTTTATCATATGTGGTTTGGGTGATATGAATTTCTGAAGAAAGGTGTTACATTTGGTGTCACAACATGAATGTGCATTTCCATGAATTTTGTTGACTTGTTTCCTGGCCTCCAATTGACCCCAAATTTTGCATGAACCTCATTTCATATGTCTAATTGTCTTGTGATTTTTCTTGGATTTAATCATGCCATTTCCTATTTGTTTGTGAATTTTCTTCTCTGCCTAGTCAAATGTTGACTTTGTGTGACACTTCTTGCCATTTCATTTGGGAAATTCTCATATCTTATTGTATGATCATGAAATTTCATATGTGCATACTAGACATCTTGAGCTTTGCATTGGTGTTAATCCCATCCATTTCTCATATGTTTTCATTTTTGTTATGATTTTTTGAAGATGACACATGTTTTGTTGACTTCTTTGTGCATACTTGAAATTGTGTTGACTTCCTGATTTTAATTGACTATCTTCCCATGATCCAATTGAGCTGAAATTTCATATGCATGCTATGTTATGGATTGTGATTGAGTATGAATTATTTCATAATTTTTGGAATTGATCATGTTTGCTTTTGAGCTTGGTTTTGCTGTTGACCTTTTGTGTGCTTTCATTTGCCATGCCTTGCCTTCTTTGGTCTATAAAATGATAATGATGCATGATATGAGTTTGAATCCAATTGTGCTTGCTTCTCAAATGTTTGAACTTGACTTTGGTTGACTTTCATTTGCTGTTTTGACTTTTATCATTTATTTTTGACCCTAGGCTTGCCCTAGTGGTCTCTTGGCTTATGTTGAGTTCATTTGTTTCAGGTTAAGCATTTGCCTCAAAGAAACCATTGCCAATTTGATTGAGCTTGATCATATATCATGTGCTAACTTTTGTTTTGTAGGTGTGACTCATGTGACTTGAGTCTTGTGCTTTGCACATTGGTCCCTCTGATTTAACTGTTTGATTCATTTCCTTTTGCTTTGATTGTTGAACTGTGTACTGATTAGTTTGACTATTTCAGGTACCATTAGTTGCTTAAGTTCTTTGAACTTGCTTTGCTTTGCTATTTAGCAACTTGCTTGAGGTATAATTCCTTTTTCTTCATGTAGTCTGGAAGACCTGGCCTGTTACTTGGCCAGGCAACTGTCTGAAGTCCTCCTTAAGAGGCAATGTCTGTGTATGTTTAATTTGTCCTTGTACAGAGTCAAAGACCTCCTAAGTGAAGAGGCAATTGGCAGAACCAAGGGGTAAGCAACCTATCCCCTGCTATTCAGTGTGTCTTCTGTTTTGCTCACACCACTGTGTTGATGCATTACAGATGAAAACCCAAGATCTTGTGCAATTGCACAGTTGAGTCAGTATCAAATGTGTAGAAGGGTTCCCACTTTCTGAACCCACACATTCTTGTCAAATGCTCTCCCTGGCCAGGGATAAGAGCAATGAGGCACACCCCTCATCTCCTTTCATCTGCTTCACCTTAGCCCCTCAATGGCAAGGTTAAGAGCACCATCACCCATTTCCAGAGGTTTGTTTGTTGAGGTTGATATGACCCCTCGACTAAAACCTAGCCTTGTTTGAGCCCCTTGCTTGTGTATAGTGTGTGCTACCTGTGCTTGCATGTTTGTTTGACTTGCTTCCTGTGCAAGTTAGGTTTAGTTTAGACTAATACTTGTTTGCTTTCGCCCTCGTTGCGATCCTTTCTCTCGCCCTCGTTGCGATCGAGCCTTTTCCTTTCTCTCGCCCTCGTTGCGATCCTTTCTCTCGCCCTCGTTGCGATCCTTTCTCTCGCCCTCGTTGCGATCGAGACTTTCCCTTCCTCTTGCCCTAGTTGCAATCGAGTCCTTTTTCCCTCCGTAGCCGAACTACGGCAACTCTGATTCTCATGTTCAGATGAGATACGTAGGCACGAGATGCGATGTCTTGTCGAGTTTGACTAACAACTAACACTAATCCTTGTTTGCTTTCGCCCTCGTTGCGATCCTTTCTCTCGCCCTCGTTGCGATTGAGACCTCCCCTTTCTCTTGCCCTAGTTGCAATCGAGACCCTTGCTTCCTGTGCAAGCCGTGCTTAGGATAGGTTGGCCCTTGTGCCATTTAGCTAGAAACCTTAACTTAGGGTTGACTTTGCATGACAACATCTAGGCTCGAGTCGTAGTCTCCCTAGAGTTGTGTCTCCCTCTGTTATCTGGTTAGGCTAGTCCTTTTTCCCTGCGTAGGGGAACTACGTCGCCCTGATCCTCATACCAGATGAGGTACGTAGGCAGGAGATGAGCTGATCTCTCCGGGCGCTTTTTTTCCTTTTGGTGTGTGTTGTTTGACAGTTGCTAGGCTTGAGTGCCTGACTCCTTAGCAATTTGTTGTCTTTTTGTTTGAGTGTGTGTTTGACAGTTATAGGCTCGAGTCCCCGACTCCCTATTAACTTGTTGTGTTGTTGTGTGCTTGGAAGCTGATGTAAGTCCATCGAGTGGCATTTGGGTTCCAGTGTGTGTGTGTGTTCTGGTTGGAGTCCGACATAAGTCCAGCGATTGGCAGTTGGTTTCCTGTGTGCGTTTTCTGGTTCGGATGCTGATGTAAGTCCAGCGATTGGCATTCAGGCTCCATGTTTGCCTTTGCCTGTGTTTGTTTGTGTGCGTGTCAGCCGAGCTACGAATGCTCTGATTCTTCTCTCGTCCGAGAAGATACGTATGCATAGGATGCGATATCCTAGCGAGCATGTGTCGTCTCCCCAGTCCGAACTACTTGGACTCTGATGTCTATGCCTGATAGACTAAGTAGGCCCAGGATGCGACATCCTGCCGAGTCAGTTTCAGTCAGTTTCTTGTGTCTCTTTCAGCCAGTGTGTGTGAGTGTGAGCAGTGTTTTAGCAACCATTTTCCCTTCCTATTGTGCGTGGATCCCGTAGAGTACTACGGATGCGTAGGGGTGCTAATACCTTCCCTTCGCATAACCGACTCCCGAACCCATTCTCTTTGGTCGCGAGACCATGTTCTTTCCCAGGTTTACTTCGAGCGTTTCCTTTCCCTCTTTTGGGATAAATAACGCACGGTGGCGGCTCTGTTGTTTCTTTCTTTTCCCGCCGGTTTTTCGCGTGATGCGACAGCTGGCGACTTTGCTGGGGACGTACAGAAGTTGACCTATGCTGGTCCATCTTCCCTGAGCGAGTCTCTCCTAGCGCTCTCTAGGTTAGGGTTTTGGTTGCTGTTTGTTGTTGTATTTATTGCATTCATTTGTATATATTTGCATTTACTGTTTGCATTTATTGTTCGCATTAATGTTTGCATTCATTCATATTCATTTGCTGGCTGTGCTGTGTTTCTCTGTTTGGGGTGGGAGTTACTCGAGGTAAAAGGCCCAATACCCAGGCTATGAGTGAAATCTAGGAAACCTAGGAATAGAGTGATTCATGGGAAGCGGGTGGTATGGCGCCACTTAGCGGAACATTGATATCACGAGCAGTTCAGACCCTGGTGGGATATTATCGGTGCATACATCGGGTGTGCACAGGATGATATTCTGCGAAAGGTTATTTATGCTGCGTTTCTCTCGACCTTACCCTGGCCTAGATGACACCCGTGAGTGGGGGGATTGATCATTACAGGTACTGTTGCTGACTTGTTGGTGACTCTTGGTACTGATGGTGACTATGAATTCTGGATCGTTATTTCTGGACGCCGGAGGTTTGACCCTGGTATTGATCAGAGGGTTCCGTTTATTTCGGATCCCTGGGCCGAATTTGAGGGTACTCGCTCAGATGGCGACTCAGTTCTCCAGACATGGGTTCAGATGCCAGCTCCTCAGATGACTTTGGGGTTTCAGATGGTTCCTCAGATGCCAGTTCCTGCCAGTCTTGGCTCCATCATTTGCATCATAGCATGTTTATCTTCCAAAAAAAATAGTAATACATGAAAATGAAAAAAAAAAGTTAACTCGCATACGCATATCCTTTATCGGGATCATCCAAAATAAAATAGCATCCGCATCATATGCATATCATGCACATATCATCCTTGCATTGCAGACATGCTTGGGAGAGACTTCTCACTTTGGGTTTTGACTGAGAGAGGATTGTTGATCATCGTCCGCACCGCAACCAGATTGAATCATTAGAGGAGTATGGATCAAGTCCAAGCAGAATTGGCCGAAATGAGGGCAAACATGGTCCGGTTCATGCAACTAGGGCAAGAGAAAGGGGAGGTCTCAATCGCAACGAGGGCGAGAGAAAGGATCGCAACGAGGGCGAAAGCAAACAAGGATTAGTGTTAGTTGTTAGTCAAACTCGACAAGACATCGCATCTCGTGCCTACGTATCTCATCTGAACATGAGAATCAGAGTTGCCGTAGTTCGGCTACGGAGGGAAAAAGGACTCGATTGCAACTAGGGCAAGAGGAAGGGAAAGTCTCGATCGCAACGAGGGCGAGAGAAAGGATCGCAACGAGGGCGAGAGAAAGGATCGCAACGAGGGCGAGAGAAAGGAAAAGGCTCGATCGCAACGAGGGCGAGAGAAAGGATCGCAACGAGGGCGAAAGCAAACAAGTATTAGTCTAAACTAAACCTAACTTGCACAGGAAGCAAGTCAAACAAACATGCAAGCACAGGTAGCACACACTATACACAAGCAAGGGGCTCAAACAAGGCTAGGTTTTAGTCGAGGGGTCATATCAACCTCAACAAACAAACCTCTGGAAATGGGTGATGGTGCTCTTAACCTTGCCATTGAGGGGCTAAGGTGAAGCAGATGAAAGGAGATGAGGGGTGTGCCTCATTGCTCTTATCCCTGGCCAGGGAGAGCATTTGACAAGAATGTGTGGGTTCAGAAAGTGGGAACCCTTCTACACATTTGATACTGACTCAACTGTGCAATTGCACAAGATCTTGGGTTTTCATCTGTAATGCATCAACACAGTGGTGTGAGCAAAACAGAAGACACACTGAATAGCAGGGGATAGGTTGCTTACCCCTTGGTTCTGCCAATTGCCTCTTCACTTAGGAGGTCTTTGACTCTGTACAAGGACAAATTAAACATACACAGACATTGCCTCTTAAGGAGGACTTCAGACAGTTGCCTGGCCAAGTAACAGGCCAGGTCTTCCAGACTACATGAAGAAAAAGGAATTATACCTCAAGCAAGTTGCTAAATAGCAAAGCAAAGCAAGTTCAAAGAACTTAAGCAACTAATGGTACCTGAAATAGTCAAACTAATCAGTACACAGTTCAACAATCAAAGCAAAAGGAAATGAATCAAACAGTTAAATCAGAGGGACCAATGTGCAAAGCACAAGACTCAAGTCACATGAGTCACACCTACAAAACAAAAGTTAGCACATGATATATGATCAAGCTCAATCAAATTGGCAATGGTTTCTTTGAGGCAAATGCTTAACCTGAAACAAATGAACTCAACATAAGCCAAGAGACCACTAGGGCAAGCCTAGGGTCAAAAATAAATGATAAAAGTCAAAACAGCAAATGAAAGTCAACCAAAGTCAAGTTCAAACATTTGAGAAGCAAGCACAATTGGATTCAAACTCATATCATGCATCATTATCATTTTATAGACCAAAGAAGGCAAGGCATGGCAAATGAAAGCACACAAAAGGTCAACAGCAAAACCAAGCTCAAAAGCAAACATGATCAATTCCAAAAATTATGAAATAATTCATACTCAATCACAATCCATAACATAGCATGCATATGAAATTTCAGCTCAATTGGATCATGGGAAGATAGTCAATTAAAATCAGGAAGTCAACACAATTTCAAGTATGCACAAAGAAGTCAACAAAACATGTGTCATCTTCAAAAAATCATAACAAAAATGAAAACATATGAGAAATGGATGGGATTAACACCAATGCAAAGCTCAAGATGTCTAGTATGCACATATGAAATTTCATGATCATACAATAAGATATGAGAATTTCCCAAATGAAATGGCAAGAAGTGTCACACAAAGTCAACATTTGACTAGGCAGAGAAGAAAATTCACAAACAAATAGGAAATGGCATGATTAAATCCAAGAAAAATCACAAGACAATTAGACATATGAAATGAGGTTCATGCAAAATTTGGGGTCAATTGGAGGCCAGGAAACAAGTCAACAAAATTCATGGAAATGCACATTCATGTTGTGACACCAAATGTAACACCTTTCTTCAGAAATTCATATCACCCAAACCACATATGATAAAATCATGAAATTTACACCAAAATAAGCATGGATGAGTGTAGGATAACCACAAAAATTTTCAGATCAAATGGATGCAACATGATTATTTCACAAGAGGATTGGCAATATGTATCATTTTTGGTCACATAACACAAACCCTAGAGCCATTTAAATATCCAATGATCAGAAAAAATAATAAAAATCATGGCAAAATAATAGACATCAATGTGAGCAAGATGCAAAAATTCCCACTGAATTTGGAGTTGAAATGAATTAGAAATGATTTGTTGAAGATGAGTAACAAATTGGATGAAACATGAACAAAGAACATGGATGAATGGTCAAACATGGTTGACCGCGTGGCATTCTTGTAAATATGCCTATCACTAATCAAAACGCAGAGCTTAAAGGCAAGAAGGCGAAATGTTTTAATTGGCTGATGGCCAATGGAACAGTACAATGAGCAACAGCAGCCAATCACCATCAAGATTTCTGGGCAACTTAGGGTTTTTTAAAAGAAACAGCAGGGCAATATCCTCATATTCATCATATCATCATGAAATAAACTCAACCAGGGTTTTATGAACAACATAACAATAGAACAAAGGCATTCATGTAACCTTAAACAGCAACAACCAAAACAATTCATGCAAATTTCTGGACAGGACAAGGGTTTAAACAACAGGGTATCATCATCATCATGCACAATCGATCATGAACAAATTCCCCAGAAATTAAAATCGAACACACCAATCTCATCAGCAGACCGAAAATAAACATAATCCAACATCCATTATCATTTAAACAAACTAAATAAGGAGCAACAAACAAAAATAAGCATGAACATCCATTTTCAGATCGACATATCTTCACCAATATCTAACCATTTTCAAAAACTTACAGCTCAAAACAATCAGCAAAGAAGGACCTACATGATACATGGCATGGCTTTGAGAAACAAGTGAATCGAAAACCTACTTATTCTTGAAGAAATCTGAGATGCAGTTGCTGTTTGGCCAAGACAAGCTCGAATAGATGATGATTTGTGCTTCCAATGGTGAATGGTGAAGGATCCTAGCTCATGGATGCTTGATATGAAGATACACGCATGCTGCCATGGAAGAATACTTGAGGAAAACAGTTGAATCAAATCCACTTCCAGCTGAGTTTTGATGCTTGTAATGAGCTCTAAATGAAGTCCAGGTGATGAAGGAAGCAAAGGTACTCGTGGTTCTCTTGAAGTTTTTGACAGAATTTCTCAAAGTGTCAAAATGCAAGAAAGAGAAAAGAGAGGATTTTTGTGGTCTGCAGCTGCTACTAGGGTTCTGAATGGACAGAAAAAACGCTTATATTCATCTGTTTAGCATTGCTTAATCAAATGTTAATCCCACTTTGCTTAAATGAACCAAAATGCATATTTGCTAATTTTGCATATGTGGAAGTGGAGGTGTGGAGGCTGCACGAATTGGGCCTTAGTCATGCTGCAAATGACCCTTGTATTGGCTGTCTTAAGTCTGCTAATGGAGTGCTGAACTTGTTCTACTTAAATGAACCAAAATGCATCATTTGCCAATTGTGAACCAAAGGTGCATGTGGAGGTGGTATGATGGAATGCTGCTCGAATTTGGGCTTGGAACATCTTGCAAATAACATATTAAACACATCTCAATTGGCCAATTGTGTCAAAAATGTTTAAATCAAAAAGTCAACTATTGGTCAAACTTGATTTTAAATGGAACAAGTCAAAAAATGCCATTTTGATTGGCAGGGTTTTGGTGAATGATGTTTATATTTTTGGAAAGAGGAGGAAAAATGTGGTTTGTAGGAAAAAACCCCACCAAATTTGGCCAAATGGTTTGAGAGATATGGCCTTTTGAAGTTCAAGATTTTGTGAAAATGATTTGATCATATCTTGACAACCATGCATGGGAATTGAGAGTTCTTGGACTTTTTGAAAATGGGAGAACAAGATCTTCAACTTTCATGTTGGGCAAAAATTCATTTGAAGCTTGTATCATGATGTAAGTTTAAGATCAAGAAGTTTCCATTTTTGGCAGTTGAAATTACAGGTCCACTTTCTATTTTTGGAAATTTTCTGATTGGCTTCAAATTCTTCAATGATGTTGATTGCCATGATATATGAGGCCTATTGGGACATGAATAAGCTCTCTCAAACCAAATCCATCCATCAAAACCATAAAATCAACCACAGTTGACCAACTTTGACTTTCTAGGGTTTCTGACTGTCTGTGCATTGACTGAAGAATTCCAAACCCTAATTCCTTGATATCTTGATTCCAAATGATGCCCCAAGTTGTATGGACTCTTGATTATTGATCATGGTGCCCAAATTCCACAAGAATGGCCACCATCCACTGCTTTGACTGACTGTTGACTGTTTTTGACTTTCTAGGGTTTTTGACTGTCTGTACATGAACTGATGACCTCTGAGCCTTCAACCCTTGACTTGAACACTTCAAATGGACCTCCAAGTCATGTGGCCTTGTTGGACAAACCCTAGGGCCTTTTCTCCTTGAGAAACACCCTTGCTTGATTGGTTGACTGATCTCCTGATCAGTTTGACCTAATTCTTGACTTGCTTGCTCTTGAGGCAACTGGGGACAATGCAAATGCTATGCAATGGACCATGATATGCTATGACCTAATATGAAATGGTATGTACAATGATAGGTGCAAATTTGAGGTGCTACAGCTGCCCCTATTCAATCAGCTGGGAACCCGAACGGATGATAGCAATGGCTGTCAGACTTTCAGGGTAAACAGGGATTGAATACAAAAGAACCGTAGAATTTGCACAACAGGGATCCACCAATGGAAACGTCCACTGGGATTTATTTATTACTGGGTATCTTTTGGTTTTTGTTTTCAAAGAGTACGGCCACATCCAGACATCGCAACGACGATGAATGGGAAAAGAAATCGCAACTAGCTGCCGACGGACAACTAGGAAAAACTCAACGTTTATCGGAACCAACGGAGAGGTAACCAGACATTATTGAATGACTGGAAGGAATACAACCATACGTCAACGGACGAAATGGGAAAAACTCAACGTTTACCAAGACCAACGGAGAGGTAACCAACTGGGGACGACCAGGAAAAACTCGACGTTTACAGACATCGAAAGATGATGTTTACAGACACCAAAAGGATCAACCAGACATTTACAGATGAATGGGAAAGCTCGACCAGACATCAACGGATGAATGGGAGAAAACTCGACGTTTACAGACATCGGAAGATGATGTTTACAGACACCAAAAAGATCAACCAGACATTTACAGATGAATGGGAAAGCTCGACCAGACATCAACGGATGAATGGGAGAAAACTCGACGTTTACAGACATCGGAAGATGATGTTTACAGACACCAAAAAGATCAACCAGACATTTACAGATGAATGGGAAAGCTCGACCAGACATCAACGGATGAATGGGAGAAAACTCGACGTTTACAGACATCGGAAGATGATGTTTACAGACACCAAAAAGATCAACCAGACATTTACAGATGAATGGGAAAGCTCGACCAGACATCAACGGATGAATGGGAGAAAACTCGACGTTTACAGACATCGGAAGATGATGTTTACAGACACCAAAAAGATCAACCAGACATTTACAGATGAATGGGAAAGCTCGACCAGACATCAACGGATGAATGGGAGAAAACTCGACGTTTACAGACATCGGAAGATGATGTTTACAGACACCAAAAAGATCAACCAGACATTTACAGATGAATGGGAAAGCTCGACCAGACATCAACGGATGAATGGGAGAAAACTCGACGTTTACAGACATCGGAAGATGATGTTTACAGACACCAAAAAGATCAACCAGACATTTACAGATGAATGGGAAAGCTCGACCAGACATCAACGGATGAATGGGAGAAAACTCGACGTTTACAGACATCGGAAGAGGTAAATCCACATGGGGAGGGTACAACTAGACGTCATAGGACGAATAGGAAAAACTCGACGTTTATCGACACCAACGGAGAGGAGTAATGGAGATAATGAACACAACCAAATCATCAACGGATGATCGGGAAAAACTCGACGTTTATCGACACCAACGGAGAGGAGAAATCTTCACTAGGGAAGGGAGGACGACGTTACGAACATCGAAGGATGATGTTTACCGACATCAAAAGAAAACCAGACACTTACGCATGACTGGGAATCACCAAAAGATGGTGTTTACCGACACCAAAGAAAACAAACACACGCGGGTGCTGACGGGGTACTGACATCCACAAGATGACAGGGCAAGGCTGAACACTTGCAGGGGGTCTCACTGGGGAACAAGGTCACGACAGCGAGCAAACAGGAAGGAACACCAAGAATACCGAGTTGTAGGTATGAAACGGGTGACCGACCAAAGCGTGAATTGGTTTGTTTTCCAAAACACTCAACATCCTGAAGAGGGCTAGAAAAGCAGTCTTTGTTAAAGGATGGACATCCGATTCCATAGGGAATACGAACCTTACTCTGCTGGAGAAAACAATCAAAAGATTGACCAAAGAGTGCATGAGATATATTATCTATAGCCGTCAAAACGTAGATAATACACTCGCATGGAAGATTATCCATAACCGGGTTGTAGGTTGTTAAATGAATAATCGACCGAAAAGAAAGGCATCAGGGTACCAGGACTAGGTATGCAAAAGATGACCAATCAAAAGAGGATAAAGTTGCTAACTCGGAGCAAGTATCCAAAAAGAAGGTGAAGACCCAATGGGGACAATACTGCTTGATCAAGGCAAGTATCCAAAGGGGAAAGAATGTCAATACCGCAAAGCGGATACTGATAACTGCAAAGAGGGGATTACATCTACCGGTTTGTAGGCAGAAAACCACGGAAAAGTAACCAGTCATCAATAGGATGAGCACACAGGGTTAACTCCACCAAGGGGATGAAAGTGGGATTTTACAGCTACCAGCTAGTGGGTAGAAAACCACAAAGATAGGACTTACAGCTACCGGTTCGTAGGTAGAAGCCAATGGAAAAGTAACCAGTCATCATCGGGATGAGCACAAAGGGTTAACTCCACCAAGGGGAGAACGTGGGATTTTACAACTACCAGTAGGTAGAAAACCACAAAGATAGGACTTACAGCTACCGGTTTGTAGGTAGAAGCCAATGGAAAAGTAACCAGTCATCATCGGGATGAGCACAAAGGGTTAACTCCACCAAGGGGAGAACGTGGGATTTTACAACTACCAGCTTGTGGGTAGAAAACCACAAAGATAGGACTTACAACTACCGGGTTGTAGGTAGAGGCCAATGGAAAAGTAACCAGTCATCATCGGGATGAGCACAAAGGGTTAACTCCGCCAAGGGGAGAACGTGGGATTTTACAACTACCAGCTAGTGGGTAGAAAACCACAAAGATAGGACTTACAACTACCGGTTCGTAGGTAGAAGCCAACAAATTCCACTGAGGGTAAGATGAATGAGTGCCGGTTAGTGAGCGACTATTCATTTATGCCCCAGGGAAGCACAAGAGACAGTCAATGGGGAGCCAATTTAGGATCGATCCAAAAAGGCAGACTGAAACAAGACTCATCCTAATGAGGAAAGAACTCAATAGGGAAAACCCATCCCAATGTGTGTTGGGAGGGAACGGAAACAACCGTCATCCACGAGGATGTATCTCAGTGGGGAAATGGCAGGAAAGGATAGACACTTTCTGCTTAAGGGGTTGGCTCTACATGGAGAGATCGGACACACCCATGTCTGCTAGGGGAAGATCTACTAGAGAGATCTGTATTACCAAATAGCAGAATGCAATCATCAACAGACACACGGCAACAACTGCAACCTGAGTACCCGAATGTTATGATTATGCATGTATGTTATATTTAAAAAAATGTATGATGAATGCTGACAAACAGACATGCTCATCACGCAGGTCCGGGAATCAACCGTCCGGAGAGAAAACCAAAGCCACCAGAGAGCAAAGAAAATCCACTGGGGACTGGGATATCAGGGAACATTTATCCTGCAGGGGAGGAAGGCCACCGGAGGCTTCCGGAGGGATCGTCAGTCACAACCGGAGAACAGAGTTCAACATACAGGCGTATGCGCCACAACAACTCGTGATGAAAATCTGAGATACCGAGAAGCAACCAGATCTCTGATGAGAAATACAAAAGCATTGATAAAGCTCCTTACGCGAACAACTCCACTGAGGGATCTATCTGAGGGAATGCCGGATTACGGGGATGTCGATCCTCCAAATACTAAATCTTCCAAGAAAAGCACCCATGCTGGGGGGAGATGAAGACTGCTCTGCTGGAGAGGCGAAAGTTGAAGTCTTCAGTAAACACTCTGCTAGGGGAGCTGCCCCACAATAATGTCCGAAATAGCAAACTTGCTGGGGATGCCCCACGATAGGGCTCAAACAGCACTCTACTGGGGATGCCCCACAATAGAGCTAACAAGGATTTGGAGGAAGAATCTGTACTGCCGGGAACGTGAAGATGAACAACTTCAAACAACACTGCATCGGGCAACTTCACTGAGGAGATACCAATACGAGGTTTTGCAGGACAAAGATACAGTCATGCTCGAGATACGAACAATTGTCTTACTTGTTGGTAATCATACCACCCTTGGGAGAGCACTGCAGGTCTCCTAAGTATCCTTCCATCATTGTGAATGTTCACTTTGTTTAAGAACAATTTTTGAAAAATTTGTTTATTTTGAAAACAATGATACTTTATCAATTAAAACATGCAAAACATTTGTTGAGTTGAAACAAATAAGAGTGCAAATAATTGGATAAAAGCTCAAATTGATGTGATGGAATAGTAGTCTGCAAATGGCGAGACTCCATAGATCTGTACAAGTTTGAAATCGGTGATATATATTGGAGAGGGCTACATTGAACATAATGACCTTTCCTCTACCATTCTGAATTTTCGATGTATTCGGAGCTTCAGTCGATGACGAATCGAGAATCCCTGACGGATGACAGATATAGAGCACAGTCTTGTCAAGATGCAGTTACTTGCCAAATCCCTAATTTTTGCCTAGATTGCCTCAGTGTGAGGTGTTCAATCTAGCGGGATGCAAATTCTTTTTTCAATGTCTCTAACTTTTGCCTGGATCGCCCTTTCGGGTTTTCAATCCACCGAGACGCTCCTTTTTTGCCTAAGTCGTCCTTTGGGGTGTTCGACTTAGCGAGCTGTTTTGCTTTTTTTGTTATTTAGGCGAAGTATTTCTTGACTGCATCAGAATTCACAGGACGAGTGAACTTTCATCCATTGTTGTAAGTGTCAAAACATTGCCTGAAAAGGCTCTCTTGACAACGTACGGACGTTCGTAGCTTGTAGAGTTCACTTGCCCCTGGAATCGGGTGTGAAAAACAAGACTTTCCTGAGCACAAGGTCACCTTCTCGGAACACACGAGGCTTGACCTTCTTGTTGAATGCTTTTTCACTCTCTGCTGATATAACTGACCATGACACATGGCAGTTGATCTCTTCTTTTCGATCGAATTCAGCATCAGTCAACTTGGGACTTTGAGGGTGCTATTTTCTTTTTTCCTTTTCTTTTGATTTTGCTTTTGATTTCTTTTGATTTCTTTTGATTTTGCACCCTCCTCTTTCTTTTTTTCCTTTTTTTTTTTTTGTTTTATTGTTTTTTTTTTTTTTTTATGATGCCCCAGTTGGCTGTTCTGCTGATTCTCGAGATGCAGCTGAGTGATCTTCTTTTCTTGCTTAAGAGGTCGGGAAATCTCGTCAGGAATCCCTTCAACATCATCTTCGTCCGCTTCGAATACAGGGAATTCAAAATTGGGAGATGACGTCCGATCATCATGTTCAATGGGTTTGAGAAACAACCTGCATAAAGATTTTGATATGAAAAGTTTTTTTGAAAATCAAACAAGTCAATCGTTATGCAGATGAAAAGATTGCTTTTATTCTTGTTTTTTAAAGGTTTTTTGTGATCACCAATTTCATGCAAAAAGCGAAAAGGGAAAACAATTGGAAAAACAAATGTTTTAACATGAATTTATTTGAATGAAAATATCATTGCACAAAATGTTGCCAACAATGTCATCACTTCTCCTTTTGGCATGGGAGAAGGGTTTTTAAACAAAGTGATTATTACAAAGACTTATGAACAACCGTAGGAAAGCCCACAGTGACCCAATTGTGATAGATCCCCCCAGGGATGACAACTGTCAGTATCTCTTGCATCAGTGTCATGAACCGGACCATGTTTGCCCTCATTTCGGCCAATTCTGCTTGGACTTGATCCATACTCCTCTAATGATTCAATCTGGTTGCGGTGCGGACGATGATCAACAATCCTCTCTCAGTCAAAACCCAAAGTGAGAAGTCTCTCCCAAGCATGTCTGCAATGCAAGGATGATATGTGCATGATATGCATATGATGCGGATGCTATTTTATTTTGGATGATCCCGATAAAGGATATGCGTATGCGAGTTAACTTTTTTTTTTCATTTTCATGTATTACTATTTTTTTTGGAAGATAAACATGCTATGATGCAAATGATGGAGCCAAGACTGGCAGGAACTGGCATCTGAGGAACCATCTGAAACCCCAAAGTCATCTGAGGAGCTGGCATCTGAACCCATGTCTGGAGAACTGAGTCGCCATCTGAGCGAGTACCCTCAAATTCGGCCCAGGGATCCGAAATAAACGGAACCCTCTGATCAATACCAGGGTCAAACCTCCGGCGTCCAGAAATAACGATCCAGAATTCATAGTCACCATCAGTACCAAGAGTCACCAACAAGTCAGCAACAGTACCTGTAATGATCAATCCCCCCACTCACGGGTGTCATCTAGGCCAGGGTAAGGTCGAGAGAAACGCAGCATAAATAACCTTTCGCAGAATATCATCCTGTGCACACCCGATGTATGCACCGATAATATCCCACCAGGGTCTGAACTGCTCGTGATATCAATGTTCCGCTAAGTGGCGCCATACCACCCGCTTCCCATGAATCACTCTATTCCTAGGTTTCCTAGATTTCACTCATAGCCTGGGTATTGGGCCTTTTACCTCGAGTAACTCCCACCCCAAACAGAGAAACACAGCACAGCCAGCAAATGAATATGAATGAATGCAAACATTAATGCGAACAATAAATGCAAACAGTAAATGCAAATATATACAAATGAATGCAATAAATACAACAACAAACAGCAACCAAAACCCTAACCTAGAGAGCGCTAGGAGAGACTCGCTCAGGGAAGATGGACCAGCATAGGTCAACTTCTGTACGTCCCCAGCAAAGTCGCCAGCTGTCGCATCACGCGAAAAACCGGCGGGAAAAGAAAGAAACAACAGAGCCGCCACCGTGCGTTATTTATCCCAAAAGAGGGAAAGGAAACGCTCGAAGTAAACCTGGGAAAGAACATGGTCTCGCGACCAAAGAGAATGGGTTCGGGAGTCGGTTATGCGAAGGGAAGGTATTAGCACCCCTACGCATCCGTAGTACTCTACGGGATCCACGCACAATAGGAAGGGAAAATGGTTGCTAAAACACTGCTCACACTCACACACACTGGCTGAAAGAGACACAAGAAACTGACTGAAACTGACTCGGCAGGATGTCGCATCCTGGGCCTACTTAGTCTATCAGGCATAGACATCAGAGTCCAAGTAGTTCGGACTGGGGAGACGACACATGCTCGCTAGGATATCGCATCCTATGCATACGTATCTTCTCGGACGAGAGAAGAATCAGAGCATTCGTAGCTCGGCTGACACGCACACAAACAAACACAGGCAAAGGCAAACATGGAGCCTGAATGTCAATCGCTGGACTTACATCAGCATCCGAACCAGAAAACGCACACAGGAAACCAACTGCCAATCGCTGGACTTATGTCGGACTCCAACCAGAACACACACACACTGGAACCCAAATGCCACTCGATGGACTTACATCAGCTTCCAAGCACACAACAACACAACAAGTTAATAGGGAGTCGGGGACTCGAGCCTATAACTGTCAAACACACACTCAAACAAAAAGACAACAAATTGCTAAGGAGTCAGGCACTCAAGCCTAGCAACTGTCAAACAACACACACCAAAAGGAAAAAAAGCGCCCGGAGAGATCAGCTCATCTCCTGCCTACGTACCTCATCTGGTATGAGGATCAGGGCGACGTAGTTCCCCTACGCAGGGAAAAAGGACTAGCCTAACCAGATAACAGAGGGAGACACAACTCTAGGGAGACTACGACTCGAGCCTAGATGTTGTCATGCAAAGTCAACCCTAAGTTAAGGTTTCTAGCTAAATGGCACAAGGGCCAACCTATCCTAAGCACGGCTTGCACAGGAAGCAAGGGTCTCGATTGCAACTAGGGCAAGAGAAAGGGGAGGTCTCAATCGCAACGAGGGCGAGAGAAAGGATCGCAACGAGGGCGAAAGCAAACAAGGATTAGTGTTAGTTGTTAGTCAAACTCGACAAGACATCGCATCTCGTGCCTACGTATCTCATCTGAACATGAGAATCAGAGTTGCCGTAGTTCGGCTACGGAGGGAAAAAGGACTCGATTGCAACTAGGGCAAGAGGAAGGGAAAGTCTCGATCGCAACGAGGGCGAGAGAAAGGATCGCAACGAGGGCGAGAGAAAGGATCGCAACGAGGGCGAGAGAAAGGAAAAGGCTCGATCGCAACGAGGGCGAGAGAAAGGATCGCAACGAGGGCGAAAGCAAACAAGTATTAGTCTAAACTAAACCTAACTTGCACAGGAAGCAAGTCAAACAAACATGCAAGCACAGGTAGCACACACTATACACAAGCAAGGGGCTCAAACAAGGCTAGGTTTTAGTCGAGGGGTCATATCAACCTCAACAAACAAACCTCTGGAAATGGGTGATGGTGCTCTTAACCTTGCCATTGAGGGGCTAAGGTGAAGCAGATGAAAGGAGATGAGGGGTGTGCCTCATTGCTCTTATCCCTGGCCAGGGAGAGCATTTGACAAGAATGTGTGGGTTCAGAAAGTGGGAACCCTTCTACACATTTGATACTGACTCAACTGTGCAATTGCACAAGATCTTGGGTTTTCATCTGTAATGCATCAACACAGTGGTGTGAGCAAAACAGAAGACACACTGAATAGCAGGGGATAGGTTGCTTACCCCTTGGTTCTGCCAATTGCCTCTTCACTTAGGAGGTCTTTGACTCTGTACAAGGACAAATTAAACATACACAGACATTGCCTCTTAAGGAGGACTTCAGACAGTTGCCTGGCCAAGTAACAGGCCAGGTCTTCCAGACTACATGAAGAAAAAGGAATTATACCTCAAGCAAGTTGCTAAATAGCAAAGCAAAGCAAGTTCAAAGAACTTAAGCAACTAATGGTACCTGAAATAGTCAAACTAATCAGTACACAGTTCAACAATCAAAGCAAAAGGAAATGAATCAAACAGTTAAATCAGAGGGACCAATGTGCAAAGCACAAGACTCAAGTCACATGAGTCACACCTACAAAACAAAAGTTAGCACATGATATATGATCAAGCTCAATCAAATTGGCAATGGTTTCTTTGAGGCAAATGCTTAACCTGAAACAAATGAACTCAACATAAGCCAAGAGACCACTAGGGCAAGCCTAGGGTCAAAAATAAATGATAAAAGTCAAAACAGCAAATGAAAGTCAACCAAAGTCAAGTTCAAACATTTGAGAAGCAAGCACAATTGGATTCAAACTCATATCATGCATCATTATCATTTTATAGACCAAAGAAGGCAAGGCATGGCAAATGAAAGCACACAAAAGGTCAACAGCAAAACCAAGCTCAAAAGCAAACATGATCAATTCCAAAAATTATGAAATAATTCATACTCAATCACAATCCATAACATAGCATGCATATGAAATTTCAGCTCAATTGGATCATGGGAAGATAGTCAATTAAAATCAGGAAGTCAACACAATTTCAAGTATGCACAAAGAAGTCAACAAAACATGTGTCATCTTCAAAAAATCATAACAAAAATGAAAACATATGAGAAATGGATGGGATTAACACCAATGCAAAGCTCAAGATGTCTAGTATGCACATATGAAATTTCATGATCATACAATAAGATATGAGAATTTCCCAAATGAAATGGCAAGAAGTGTCACACAAAGTCAACATTTGACTAGGCAGAGAAGAAAATTCACAAACAAATAGGAAATGGCATGATTAAATCCAAGAAAAATCACAAGACAATTAGACATATGAAATGAGGTTCATGCAAAATTTGGGGTCAATTGGAGGCCAGGAAACAAGTCAACAAAATTCATGGAAATGCACATTCATGTTGTGACACCAAATGTAACACCTTTCTTCAGAAATTCATATCACCCAAACCACATATGATAAAATCATGAAATTTACACCAAAATAAGCATGGATGAGTGTAGGATAACCACAAAAATTTTCAGATCAAATGGATGCAACATGATTATTTCACAAGAGGATTGGCAATATGTATCATTTTTGGTCACATAACACAAACCCTAGAGCCATTTAAATATCCAATGATCAGAAAAAATAATAAAAATCATGGCAAAATAATAGACATCAATGTGAGCAAGATGCAAAAATTCCCACTGAATTTGGAGTTGAAATGAATTAGAAATGATTTGTTGAAGATGAGTAACAAATTGGATGAAACATGAACAAAGAACATGGATGAATGGTCAAACATGGTTGACCGCGTGGCATTCTTGTAAATATGCCTATCACTAATCAAAACGCAGAGCTTAAAGGCAAGCAGGCGAAATGTTTTAATTGGCTGATGGCCAATGGAACAGTACAATGAGCAACAGCAGCCAATCACCATCAAGATTTCTGGGCAACTTAGGGTTTTTTAAAAGAAACAGCAGGGCAATATCCTCATATTCATCATATCATCATGAAATAAACTCAACCAGGGTTTTATGAACAACATAACAATAGAACAAAGGCATTCATGTAACCTTAAACAGCAACAACCAAAACAATTCATGCAAATTTCTGGACAGGACAAGGGTTTAAACAACAGGGTATCATCATCATCATGCACAATCGATCATGAACAAATTCCCCAGAAATTAAAATCGAACACACCGGAGACTGTTCAACAAACTACGGAAAAGATTAAGATGATTCAGGAGAAGATGAGGATTGCTCAGAGTCGTCAGAAGAGTTATCACGACAAGAGGAGGAAGTCACTTGAGTTTCAAGAGGGAGATCATGTGTTTCTTCGTGTTACTCCGATAACTGGGGTTGGTCGAGCTTTGAAGTCGAAGAAGTTGACACCTCGATTTATTGGTCCTTATCAGATTTTGGAGAGGATAGGGGAGGTAGCCTATCGTATCGCTTTACCGCCGTCGCTTGCGAATTTGCATGAGGTTTTTCATGTGTCTCAGTTGAGGAGGTACATTCATGATCCGTCGCATGTGGTCCAAGTAGATGATGTACAGGTAAGAGATAACCTGACTGTTGAAACATCACCTATGAGGATCGAGGATCGAGAGTTGAAGTAGTTGCGGGGTAGAGAGATTGCTTTGGTGAAGGTAGCTTGGGGAGGACCAGCAGGTGGCAATGTGACTTGGGAACTTGAGAGTCAGATGAAGGAGTCTTATCCGGAGTTATTCACTTGAGGTATGTTTTCGAGGACGAAAACTCTTTTAGTGGGGGAGAGTTGTAACACCCCGATAAAATATGATAATTATTTAAATTAAGTTAATAGTATATTTATTAATTTAATTAAATAATTGGATTATTATTGGGATTATTATTATTGGATTATAATTATTATTATTGGAATAAAAGTTGGAATTAGAAAAGGTCCCATTTGGTAAAAAGAGGTTTTCACGTGAAAACAGAGAAACGACTCAAAAGTGGAAAAGGGCAAAAGAGCAAGAGAACAAGGGTTGAAGAAAGGAAAAGCTTGAGGGTCAAAGAATCAATTGCCGGATTAACTCAGGTAAGGGGGGTTTATCATCGCTTAATGGGTATTATGGGATAATATGTAATGGGTAGTGATAAACCATTGATTTGACTCTGATTAGAATGATGTATGCTGAAATTTGTGAAATATTGGATGAACGAAATATGGGTTATAATTGGAGAAATTCGTAAGAATTAGATGGAATAATGTTAGAATTTGTGAAATTGAATAGGGTATGATTCGTGTTAGATGATATGAACGAACACTGTGTAAAATTGGACTGTGGGAGGCTGGATCTGAGAAATCACGTAGCAGAGAAAACCCATAGCAGATCTGGAAATGTTGTTTCTGGTCATACGCGTATGGCACTAGGCAATACGCGTATGAGATGGCCTGGTAGGGAGGAAATAGGCGCTGATACGCGCCATACGCGTGCATTACGCGTATTCTGTGAGTGGTACGCGTATGGGGGGGTCCATACGCGTATGGATGAGGAAGATGATGTTTTGAACGTGGTTTGGTCTCTGTTGGTACGCGTATGAGGATGTGGTACGCGTAGCATACGCGTATGACGCTAGGCAATACGCGTATGGGATTGGCTGAGAAAGGAGCCATACGCGTATGGGACTAGGCAATACGCGTATGGGCAGAATTGTGATTTTTCTGTGCCGTTGTTGTGCAGTTTTTGGTTGTTCAGCTGAGTAATGTAATTTAGCTGATGTATGATATAGTAGGGATCGTTTCCCGTTGTTTGGAGCAGTGTAGGTATTAGTAGAGTGTGCTAATACTGTGATTATTAATTGGCATGACATGATATGATTTTTGTGATAATATGTTGATGATGTACGATGGTATGCATAATGTTGTGAATGTATCTATCATGTATGAAATTATGAATAGACTGTTTATGGCTTAGAGTGTGAGCATATGTCCATTGTGGATGATTGTTGATGTTTGCATGACTAAGTGATTTAGCTTGCATATTGTGGCCTTTATGGTGGTAGCTAATTCCCATGGTGAGGAATTAGTGAGTGAGTATTGTGGATTGTTGTTGATGTTTGCATGCTAGGTGATTAGCGTGCATATCATGGCCCTTGGGGTGGTAGCTAATTCCCATGGTGAGGAATTAGTGAGTGAGTCACTAGGTCTCAAATGAGTGGGACTAGTGAGCTTGGTAGCCGTATCTGGATTTGATCGGTGAGGTTGAACTATATGTTCACGAATAGTTGGTACCGCATGCATGGAGTCTCATTGCATAATGTATGTATGGCGTATAATATGAATGGATGTATTCCAATATTATACGTGTTGTTTTGTGTTGGTGTTGAGTATGATTATGATTATGAGTTGATGTTGCCGTTGTTGAATGTGTAATTTGATTAGGGTGATGATATGTGTTAAATTACTTAGCATTACATGATATTCTATAATGCTTATTATATCGATTGAGGAACTCACCCTTACAACTATGTTTCAGGTAACGAGCAGTGATTGAGTAGAAGCTAGTCCTTGGAGTCTAGTGTAGTTCCTTAGTGGGTCATGCTCTGGTAGATGTAACATCGGGATGGGATGTTTTACTATGTTTTCATTTGGTTGTTGAACAACTTTACATGTAATGTGTTACATGGTTTGAATGTTGTTAGTTTTTATCCGTTGCGTATTATGCAAATGTTTTATTTTGATTAAATAAATGAGCATGACAGGATATTTTGGAAAATGGTGTGAAGTGTCAAGTGTGACACCCTTGAATTGCATATTTACTCTGATTTATGTTTTGTTATTTTAATTAATTGTTGGGGTATTTTAGAAGGGTGTTACAAGAAGCGCTTTAATTCAAAACAGAAGCCCCCGAGCTTAAAGTTCCAGGGAGTTTTTTCAGTTCCATGCGTTATTGAAACAATGAGTTTCTAGAATGCATTAAGTGATTTATGGGCCAGTGTTATCCTGATGCCCCTGTCTGTTTGTCAAAAACTCGACCTTGGTGAGATGAAGTCCACCAATATTTCTCTGTAGTTGGAAGATAGTTAGTTAAGTACTCATTCAGAATACTAGAGGATATGCCCATAAGGATCATGCAATTGTTTTTATCCACCAATTTTATGATCACGGAAAAGGAGAAAGATTTTCAAATCCCTATTATTTTAGCTAAACCTTTCCTGACCATAGTCGATGCTATAATAAATATAAACTAAGAAAAGTTAGGAAATGAGAGGATTGAATTTGTTCTCGTCAAATTAATGAAAATCCTACATTTAAAAACTCTTGTTTACAATCTTTTATTTAATTAATACAACATATTTCCTTTAAAGACTCTTCCTAGCCAATGCTACTATCTTTTATTTATTTACTAATATCCTTTTTTTTTTCTTTTTGTTATATTCAACTATTTCATAAAGTAGATATAAAGTTGAATTTAATACATATATAATTATTTGTTGTCTTTGTAGTCATCTCTAACAATGATAAATCCAAAAAAGCATGAAATATTCTTTCTAAAGCCTGAAACGATTGATTTAGGCACACTATACTTGTGTTATACAGTTGATTGTATGATTATGTTTTCATTACTACTCTATATAAGATTTTGATATATTGTTGGTTGTAGAATAAAACTGACTTCAATGGTGAATAAATTCTTCTTATTTGTAGAGAAACTTTTTTTTGAACAAAAACAAAATCAAATTTCTTAAGTGTGTTAGTAACAAATAAATTTTACGATATATTGTTAAATAGATGGTAAATGAGATTTTAGGTTTCTCGGATTATTACTTATTAAGACAACTAATATTCAATGAAACTAACCATCATTTTTTAAGTCGGGTCAAAAGTCAAATTAAACACATAACCGGCATAACGACTAATAATTAATTAATTGTTTTAAGCAATTAGTAACAAAATTAATGAATAAAAGTTAAACGGTAAAATATAGATTTTAAAAAGTTCAATATTAATACAATTAATATTTAACTAATTAAAAAAATTGAGGTCTAAGAAAATTGATTTAGTTGGAACCCCCACTCGAGTCTCACTCAATAGAGAGAGTATACTTTACAAAATTTTATTTAGAAAATACAAAATATTTATTTTAATACTTCAAATATAATTTCATTACGATATATTAACTAAAACTTAATTTCTTTAAAAGAAAATTTATTTCGTAACAATAAAAGTAAATTTATAGCACATACATATATATTCATATAAGACCATTAAAATGGTTTAATAATATATACAAAGAAGAAGAATATATAATCTATCGGTGCTCTACTCCCAACTCCACAATCGACTCCTCCAACAACTCCTGCTACATATCAGTTATCTCAAAAACAAGCAATGGCACCACCCTTCACGAAGGATTATGTGTCGGTTTCGATTTGATTGCTTCTTACACTATTGGCTCGCCCTAATTCGAGAATATTAAGGGAGTTCTGATCTTCCATCTCTAAAGGAGATTATTCTTACTTCTCAAACAAATATGAAGAAAAACACATTATAAGGAGTTTTCGTACTTGGCTTATTACATTCTTTGGCATCATTCGTCTTGGCCTTCGATGTTGTCTGACGGGGGAAAGTCTTCTTGCTTTACAGTCTTCAAAGGGAGAAATAAGTGCTCTAAGAATGAGTTAATCGCCTTGAAATTAAGCGGGACCGTTAGTAGGAAGAGCTTCAATGAGCGTCTACCCTGTTTTCATGGAGGTTGATGTGGTGCCTTTTGGGTATCCAATACGTTGGTTGAGAATGTGCCGTTGCTTATGCAGAATATAACAAAAAATAATAAAGCCTTAAACTTTGCCTAAGCATCGCTATCAATGATATAGGTCGCTCTTGTTGATACAGACCAAGCAGTAGATCCTTCTCGAAGGAGGATAAAAGAACTCAAAGGCATCTTTGAAGGAGTCTCAAGAAGGTCGTGAGAAGGTTGAGTATGACCTCCGTGAGATTCATCTTGAAAACTTGATATATCTAAAGAGTTACTATATTGCACACGACTTTTTTGAAAATGCACTATAACACGTTGATTATTTTTATTCTACAAGGCTTATCTCACGAGAGAAAACCCGTCTTGATTAGGCGATGGAAGACGGGAAACTGGTTTCCTTGGTGGATTAGCCGAGCTTTTTTTATATACATGGTGTGCTTGTATCAGGTGTAGTTGTAGTTCATTGTCTTTATCAATGCATCTATACCATAGGGTGTTGACTGCTTTAGTCGTATGCCAGTTGCGTTTATGATAACACCCATGAGTAATTTGTGATGAGACTTTGATTGCTTTTGGTTGTGTACTGGTGGCGTTTGTGTCAACGCCCCTGACTCGTTGCTACATTTTATGACCACAGGAAAAAAATTTAAGCAAAAATTTATTCATTTTATGATGAAATAATCATCATACATCGCAATAATATTTGTACTTGACATATGCAAAAAGTTAAACTTAACAAGGCGGCAATGGTAAGGGACTTGGTAGCTGGTTTAGGATCTTATCTGGATCATTCACCTGCAAATGTTTGACCAAGATAATCCACTTTACCTATCACAAGTTTGATTTCCATGTCTCTTAAATTACGAACGAGGGAGGCTACATTGATCTCCATAACTTTGCTTTTGTCCTTCATTTGTTGTTGCTCTATATATCCCTATATATCATTCTCTCCTTAGATAAATTGGAGTTTATCGTCACCGATTTATCGTAGAAATTATGGTATTTCAACTTGAGGTTAACCAAGGAGGCCACTACGTCTAAGGTAGCTGTGAAGGGTATCCCCAGGATACAATTATAGACACTTTTGCAGTGAACCACCAAAAATTATGAGTCAATCGTCCTAGTGTCTCTTCATTCCCCCTTAATAACGATCAACTTGATGTACCCACAAGGATTGGTTATCGTGCCATCCAAGACTCGCAAGTTGTAACACCATAACCCCCAAAACTCTTATTTAAATAAAATCATATAAACGAAATACTTTTTACTCAGCAAAGGGTCTCACATCCCTCTCATAAAATCATTATTCTCAAAATTTTAGAATAAAGCAACGGGATTCAAAAATATGTTTCAACTTAATTATCTCATAATTCAAAACGACTTCATTTAAATAAAAACAAGACTTAATACCTTTTTTAGTCATGTATCTTAACCTTGGGATTTATTTTTGTCACTTAACTTTAAAAAGGTCTATATTGGTCCCTTAACTCTTCAAAATGTTCCATATTAGCCATTTTCGTCTTATTAGCGACGGAAGAATTCAAAAATCAGTCGCTAAATTCATCGTTAATTAGACGAAAATGACTAACATGGTACTTTTTGAAGAGTTATAGGACCAATATGAAACTTTTTAAAGTTAAGAGACCAAAATGAACCTTGAGGTTAAGATACAGGACTAAAAATGGTATTAAACCTAAAAATAAATAGTTCAAACTCTCAAAACACAAAACAAAAAGGTAACTCGTCTCAGTGTTACATTATCAGAGCAACGCACATAATTTAAAATAAATTCAAATCGGTAAACCACGAAGAAAACTACTACGCCATCCTCTAACTCAACAACAACTGAGGCTCATCTACTTGAATATATGTACCATCGACCCAACAAGTCACATAAGCAAACAAAAGGGGTGAGAAATACATTCATAATGTTAACAGTTAAATTAAACAGCAGAATAGTTATCACAAATATCTAATATTATTCCAACGTACAGTTCACAAACAATAACAATAATTATAATGCAATGCATAATGAACTATACTTCTCCTCTCTGAACCGTGTTCCTCTCTTGACATGAGACTGTCATGGTTCCTCTCTAAACCTGACCTCGTTGGACATAAGTCTTAACTAACTCCAATATACATGTATGCATGAACATGGCAACAACAACCATGCAACTCAAACAATCATCACAAATCATCATTAAAAATTACCTCAAAAATAATCATAAAAAATCCTCATCAAAATGTGGTTCCACTCTTGAACCATAAGGTTGTCAATCACAAGCCTCACTGTAATCCAATCGGATTATTAATCTCAAAATATAATTTTACCAATAAACATGTCTCACTATAATCCCATCGGATTACTAATTTAAAAATATATAATTTTGCGAATAAATAGGTCTCATTGTAATCCCACTAAATTACTAATCTCAAAAGTATAATTTAAAGACAAATATTTTACACCTCAAATAGAATAAAGATATGTTATTACTCAACAACTCTAAGATCAACCAAATTAATCAGAAAGTCTCAAAATTTTATATATTCTTTTATAATTCGTTAGAGTTCTCAAAATGCTCAAAATCAGCTCAATAACAATGCTCAACTCTCAAAATGACTCTAAATGATAAATATCTTCAACTCAATTCTAAAATATTATACTAATTAATAATATTAAATTATTATTATTATTATTATTATAAAATAAAGCTCATTAGAATTAACTCTAAATAATTCGAAAACAACTCTGCAACTTTGAACATGTCAGAGTTACTCAAAATAAATAAAAGGACGACTCTAAAGCAATTTAAAATACTCTAAAGTACTCAATTGATAACTCTTGCATGATTGATAATAACTCAAATATTGGTTGGCGGTATAACAACTCTAAAGAGTCAAATTACTCATATCCCAACTCAACTCAATAATATCATTATTAATTACTCAACAACTCAATTTTAACTCCTTTGCCTTAACAACCTTAAACACATAAAAATATTACTCAAAAGGTAACCGTAGAATGTCAACAATGCTACAAATTCAATTCAACTGTATCCTATGTTATGACTCCAACTATAAACAACTCAAAAGCAACTCTGACAATTCTATAATAACTCTAACCAAATAAAACAGTACTCTTAAACTCTTCAAAAACGTTACGAAATGTCACCACACTCAAAATTGCTCAAAACTTTATACATAACTCTAAAATTGTCTAACTTCAAAATAGCGCCAAATATTATAGACTTATGATAAAATTATGAAACTCTCTTGTCTAAAATCTATTTAAACTCTCTTTCTAACGCACTTAAGCGTACCTCAAAAGGAGTTATGAAACTACATTTCTATTTGTTTCAGTTCAATCTTATCACAATAATTTCTGCATAAACTCTAAAACAAAATGTCTGACTTCAAAACAACATGAAAAATTATATACTCATAATAAAATTACCAAACTTTCCTGTATGAAAGATTATTCAATTATATTTCTAACGCAACTGATTGCACCCTAAAAGCACATATGAAACTCAAGTTATTCAAGAAATATAATGACCAACGCATGATTGAAATTGACTATGTCTCTTGTATAAAAACTAGCAGACTGTTACGGTTCTAGCGCCCACAACACAATTGACGACATCTCAATCCGGCTTATGAAACTCAAGTTATGCATAAAATAAGGCGATCAATCCCGTAGCTATTGAAAATTAAACATTATAACTCTCGCCCTAATGAATACATCTACAACTCATAGACAACCACCATACACAAACAAGACAATAATATCAACAAGGTAACCAACAAGGTTAAATAATACATCAAGAATAAAAACACAATCAATCAATTGCCTCAAAGATTTTGCCAAAACCTGTTTTGCCACAAACACTATCTCTATGTTTAACCATCCATGTATGAATGATTCTCCCCCCTTATCTCAAAGATTTAAAGATCCTTTAGCTTTCTTGTCTTTGAGATTTTTCCTCTATGAATCCTCTTAGATCCCTCTCTCTTTTTGATTCCTATTTAACTTTTCCAAATACTCTCCAAAAACTCCCCTCACTTTACTATTTATTCTAATATAATATTTCACTTACTCTTTTCACCTCTCAATTCTCCTCACACCCTCACTAAATATTTATTTCTATTATTTATTTTTATTTCAAATAATACAAAAATCAATAAAATAATAATTAATTGATTATTTCAATAATTCAAATATTCACTTAAAATAATAGTTATAATATTTTCAATAATTCTCACCACACCCTAATTCTTTACTCAATATACATCTTTTCCTCTAATTTTAAATAAAACTCTATATTCTCTCGACTCTAAAATATCTTTTATTTTCTAATTAAATTAACATTAATACTAGTTAAATATCTACCCCTCCTCAATAATTTTATTTAATTAAATAAAGCACTCAAATAATTATTATAAATTTAATTAAAAGGAATAATTAAAAATTGGGGTGTTATATCAGTTGGGTCCTTCATAAGGCCATAACTTCTCCTCTCTAGTCTCATATTCTCAAAGAGGTATGATTACATGATATCGTAGGAGCTTCCTCCATCAATGTGGATTTGAGAGAGTCAAAATTGGCTATGGTATCCATTATCATCAAAGGAAATATCTCGTGTGGGTTTCCTCCTACCTTTTGACTATTGCAAAATTCGATGATAGTATTTATATCTCCCTTATTGAAGTGTCTCACTCTTTTTTGTATATAACCATCGGCTCAACAATTTTTATCTTCATCGTCCCTTTGAAGGGACTCATTTCTCTTGGAAGACCAACCGTAATGAAGGCGATGTATTAACGCTTCTATTTTTCGGTCTTCCTCATCTTAATTGGTGTTATTTATCCTTCCTTTAGATCCAACAATAACTTCATTATCCTTATTGGGGAATTATTTTCTACAGGGGTTGTTTCTTCTTTTGTGACTCTTCTTATCAACATACATGTACATATATAGATTATTTTTCCATTTTCCTTATTAATAGATAGTGTACATATATAGAGTATCAGGCTATTGGTTGAATATATTCATTGTAACAGATTCTGTTAGCTTTCTTCTTCATCAATGAAGTTTTTCTGTTATTCTCTGCTTTCTACATTTTTCTGTTGCAACTGTTTCACCATTGTTGACATGGTATCAGAGCAATAAGCTCTGGTAGCCATTCCTTTCTTTCTCACGCGATTCGTTTTCCGTTCTCGCGCCTTCGTCTTCCTCGTTTGTTTCGTTTTCTTCTTCTTTCTTTTCTTTCTGAATGGCAAACCAGAGCTATGGTGATTACGCAACTAACTCTGCGAACCCTTACTATCTTCATCCTAACGAAAATCCTGTGCTTGTTCTTGTTACGCCATTACTCACTGATAAGAACTATCACACATGGGCTCGTTCAATGCAAATAGCTCTTATTTCCAAGAACAAGGAGAAGTTCATCGACGAAACCCTAACTAAACCGCCGGTGTCAGATCCTTTGTATGCTCCGTGGATCCGTTGCAACACTATGGTTCTTGCTTGGATCCAACGATCAATTTCAGAATCCATTGCGAAATCCGTGTTGTGGATTGAGAATGCTTCTGCCGTATGGAAGAATATGCAAATTAGGTTTTCTCAGGGTGACGTTTTCCGCATTTCTGACATCCAAGAAGACCTCTACAGATTCAAACAAGGTACTCTTGATGTATCAAACTATTTTACTCAATTAAAGGTTATGTGGGATGAATTAGAGAATTACAGACCTATTCCTACTTGTACATGTGTTATCCAATGTTCTTGTGGTGCTATTACATCTGTGAGGAAGTATAAAGAGCAAGATTATGTGATACGCTTCCTAAAGGGTTTGACAGAAATGTTTGCACACTCAAAATCTCAAATTATGATGATGAATCCTCTCCCTGACATTGACAAGGCTTTCTCCCTTGTTATTCAGCAAGAAAGAGAAATGGACAGTTTTGCTTCCAATACTGTTCCATCTACTGGAGCCACGGAAGAAACTTCTGCTCTCCAGACTCAGACACATGAGGCAAATTACACTACTAAGCAAGGTTCATATGGTTATCGAGGGAAGTCCCCAAGTTCCAATGCTCCAAGAGGCACAAATAGGGTTTGTACACATTGTGGCAGGGTTAATCACACTGTTGAGACATGCTTTCTCAAGCATGGATACCCACCTGGTTTTAACAAAGTGAAGGGTAAAGCTCCAGGTCATTCCTCCTCTTCTGCCCCGACTGCTGCTAGTGTCAACAACACCACAGAATCAGCTTCTCAAAGTTCATCATCCTCCTCCTTTGGTTTTACTAAGGAACAATATGACAACATCTTGGCACTTCTCCAACAATCTAAACCCAATCCCACTGTTAATTCAGTCTCCACTTCTCCTTTTGTCCTGAATTCTCACTCCTCCCAAGTGAATGGTAAGAATCCTAACCTTTGGATCCTTGATACTGGGGCTACAGACCATTTTACTTTTAGTTTATCTTCTTTCATTGATCATAAGTCTATCATCCCTATTCCTGTTAGTTTACCCGATGGATCACAGACTGTTGCCTCTATTTGTGGTACAGTTGTTACTTCCCCTTCCCTTGTTTTGAACAATGTACTCTATGCTCCTAGTTTTCATGCTAACCTTATCTCTGTTGCCAAACTTGTTGATAGTAGTGATTGTTCTGTCCAATTTAACTCCAATGCTTGCCATATTGTGCAGAATCATTCCAAGGAAATGATTGGTATAGCTAGACTGCACAGGGGACTCTATGTTCTGGACTCCACAGCTGGTCATTCTTTTGTTAATAATTCTGCTGCTCACACTTCATGTAATTTGTGGCACATGAGACTAGGACACATCTCTGATATAGGTTTACATACCATTTCAAATTTTTTTCCTTTCATTACTTGTAATAATAACAATGCTCCTTGCGATTCTTGTCAATTTGCTAAGCAAAAGAAACTTCCTTTTCCTAATAGTGTGTCTCAATCTAATGCTCCTTTCACTGTTTTACATGCTGATTTATGGGGTCCCTTCTCTACTATTTCTATTTTAGGCCACAAGTATTTTTTGACTCTTGTTGATGACTATACTAGACATACATGTGTCATCTTTCTTAAAACCAAAGATCAAACCAGACCTAGCCTCATAAATTTTGTAGCATACATAGAGAATCAATTTCAAACCACCTTAAAATGCTTACGGACAGATAATGGCACAGAATTTTTAACCTTGTCTGATTTCCTTCTGGCCAAAGGAATTCTCCACCACATAACTTGTGTTGAGACACCTCAACAAAATGGTGTGGTGGAGAGAAAACACCAACACATACTAAATGTTGCTAGGTCCCTCCGTTTTCATTCCAACATTCCTTTGTCTATGTGGAACTTTTGCATTCAACATGCAGTTCATATCATAAATAGGCTCCTTACCCCTCTCCTTAACTCTAAGTGCCCTCATGAACTCTTATTCAAGCAGCCCCCCTCCATGATCCATTTAAAAGTGTTTGGATGCCTTTCCTATGCCACCTCCCTCCAAGCCCACAGAACCAAATTCGACCCTAGAGCTAGGAAAGCCATTTTCATTGGTCATAAAGATGGTACCAAAGGGTATATATTGTATGACATTCAAACCCATGACATTTTCATATCTAGGAATGTCATTTTTTATGAAACTGTGTTTCCCTTTAAGGATGTTCAACCTCCTCTAGATAATACCAATCAGACTTTTTCCCTTCTTGATGATATTCCCAATGAAAACCCTCCTCCTAATCCTACTGAACATCTAAGTCCCACAATGGACCACTCCCCTACCATACATGTGTCACCTCAGGACAGTAATGTTGACACCACCCCACAGCCTATCAATTCACCCAGTCCTAGTCCCAGTTCTGTCACTACTTCAGGTACTACACCTGATATGGTTATTCCCACTCCTCATCTTAATGACAACTCTCCTTTTAATACCACTAATACTTCTCCTACCCTTAATCATACTTTAGACTCCTCTGTACCTACTGTACCTTCAGCAGCAGATAACACTGCTTTACCCACTAGGCATTCATCTAGAACTTCTAATCCACCTCAATATTTACAGGACTAACACTGCTACTCCACCACTTCCCAACATCATTCTAATGTGCTTTATCCTTTGTCATCTGTCTTGACTTATGATCATTGTTCTCCTTCTTATAAACATTTTTGTTGTGCTATCTCTTCCAATACTGAACCAAAAACATTTAACCAAGCCATCAAACTAGATTGTTGGAAACTTGCTATGAATCCTGAAATATCTGCTCTGGAAGAAAACCAGACTTGGAGTGTTGTTGATCTTCCACCTGGAAAAATTCCTATTGGCTGCAGGTGGGTTTATAAGATAAAATACAAGGCTGATGGTTCCATTGAAAGATACAAGGCTAGACTTGTAGCCAAGGGATACACACAAATGGAAGGCATTGATTACTTTGATACTTTTTCTCCTGTGGCCAAAATAACTACTGTGAGGGTGCTTCTAATCATTGCTACCATACAAGGTTGGTATGTTGAACAACTTGATGTCAACAATGCCTTCCTCCATGGTGATTTGCATGAAGAGGTCTATATGACTCTTCCCTCTGGCATCTCTGTTTCTAAACCTTCTCAGGTTTGCAAATTACTAAAATCTTTATATGGCCTTAAGCAAGCTAGTAGGCAATGGTATTCAAAATTATCATCTTTCTTAATTTCATTGGGCTATGCACAATCCCAAGCTGATCACTCATTATATGTCAAATCCCATAAAGAATTCTTCACTGCTATACTTGTTTATGTAGATGACATAGTAGTTGCAGGAAATTCTATGCTTGAAATTCAGAATGTCAAGCAGCTTCTGGATCAAAAATTTCGAATCAAAGATCTTGGTTCTCTTCGATTTTTCCTGGGTTTTGAGATAGCAAGATCAACAAAAGGGATATTCATGAATCAAAGAAAATATACTCTAGAACTCTTAGAGGATACAGGCTTCCTTGGAGCTAAGCCATCTCCCATTCCCTATGATCCCAATCTAAAGTTGTCTCCCACAGATGGTACCTTGTTGGAGGATCCCACACGTTATAGGCGTCTCATTGGTAGACTCATCTATTTGACTAATACTAGGCCAGATATCTCATTTGCTGTGCAACATCTTAGTCAATTCGTCTCCAAGCCCTTGGTCTCTCACTTTCAGGTTGCCACAAGAGTGCTCAGGTACCTGAAATCATGTCCTGCTATAGGCATTCTATTCTTTGCTTCCAGCCATCTCAAATTATTTGCCTTTGCTGATTCCGATTGGGCTCGATGCCCCACTACAAGAAGATCCATTACTGGCTTCTGTGTCATACTTGGTTCATCCCTTATCAGCTGGAAATCTAAGAAGCAAAATACAGTTTCAAGATCCTCCACTGAAGCTGAGTACAGGGCTCTAGCTTCCCTCACATGTGAAATTCAATGGCTGCAATACCTCCTGCAGGATCTTCAGGTTCATTTAGCTCAACCAGCTTCAGTCTATTGCGACAGTAAGTCAGCTATCTACCTTGCACACAACCCAGCCTTTCATGAAAGAAGCAAGCACATTGAATTGGATTTCCATGTGGTTCGTGAGAAAATTCTTTCCAAATTAATCCATTTACTCCCTGTCTCCGCAGCAGATCAACTTGCAGACGGTTTTACAAAACCTCTTCACTCACCAGCTTTCTCTTCTATCATGTCCAAGTTAGGACTTTGTAGTCTACACAGTCCTACTTGAGGGGGCGTATCAACATACATGTACATATATAGATTATTTTTCCATTTTCCTTATTAATAGATAGTGTACATATATAGAGTATCAGGCTATTGGTTGAATATATTCATTGTAACAGATTCTGTTAGCTTTCTTCTTCATCAATGAAGCTTTTCTGTTATTCTCTGCTTTCTACATTTTTCTGTTGCAACTGTTTCACCATTGTTGACACTTCTCATCTCATACGCTCTCTCTTATTATGTCAGCTTCCATCCTGGATGTACTCAACAATACGTCCATTCTTAATTTTTTTTATCACATCCTTCAGATAAATGCAATCATTTATACAGTGGTCGTGACTTGTGGAGACTACAATTTTTGGACTTGTCCGTCTAAGAAGATTCTTTGATTGGGAATGAATTCTTAATCCCAACTTCTTTGAACTTAGTGTTTGCTTATTCCTTCGAGATTTTCTCCATTGAAGGGTTCAGGAGACTGTAGGCGTTAAACTTGGATTGGTGTTTGCATTCCCTTTTTTCTCTACAACGACCATTGTCTCTTTCTAGTGCCTAGTTGTGACATAAATTCCCCATTCCTCAGTCTATTTCCCATTCCTATGCCATAAGATTTTATTCATAGTTGATATAGGGATGTTCCCTGTTCAGCAAATCACTTAGGTTACAGGCTCCTTCAAGGCCCAACTTTTCTTGGAACATGACGTGCGATGATAACCCCTTATCGAACATCCAACACTTTAACCCATCATTGATGCCCCCCATCTCTACTGTGACTTTAGTGAAGTAGTTGGTGTAATCACGTAGAGTTTCCTTCTTTCTCTAAACAATCCCACTAAGGATGACCTAGGTCATGGATTGCCATTTTCAGGTTGTAAATTGAGTAATGAATTATTCATTGGTATCACATATTGTTGGCTCTCTTCAATTATGAACAACGTTGCTGCTTGCAATTTTTCTTTTGTCAAGGGTTATACTCAAGACTCCTTTAGAGATAATCGATTCAAGTATTTCTTGCATCCAATCTAGTTTTTTTTTACTTAGCACCCATATTACTATTTTCTTTGATCGTGTATTCTAATGTCTTATTTATTTTACTGTTAAATATGTGTGAGTAGTTTTCTAGGAACTAAGAGTCATGAGGATTATCTCATGACAAACCTCAAGTGAATCCTTGGTCATTTTATTACTAGAAACAAAGTTAAAATTTATTTTAGAATTCTTATTATTTAACGCAATGTCATTTACAAAAGTAAAGATGACTTAGGTACCAATCATCAGTTGAAAAGGTGTGTTTCGGTACCTGAAGGTAGAACTTTAGATAACTAAGTAAGAGACAACGAAGTGTATTGAACGCAATTGAGAAAGTCCTGTTTTATAGTTGCGTAGAATTAATCTTAACAAATAATCTGGGCTAACAAAAGTGGGTAGATTATTTGTCTAAGATAGGACAACACGCTGACGAAAGTAGGTGTGTTGTCCAATTTTCTCTATTTTTCTATAATTCAACTTATTAATCGTAATAGAATAAGAGGTTCACGTGAGTTTGTGTAGATGAGAACCATGCACCCTAAGTCGGGATTTTTAAGTTATAATCTTTATTTTTTAAAAGTTTTTCTATTTCAAACTCAAACTCAATTTCGATCGCTTGAGCTAAACAACAATATGGTAGAATTCGGCAATCAAATACTCAGTCTCTGTGGTACAAGCACCTTTTTTACTACTTCGATACTGTTGTGCACTTGCGGCGTGTCACATTTCATGTTAAAGTATAACAAACGGCGGAAGAAGTTGTTGCAAAGGTTCGCCTTGGGGAATTTGTTGAGCTAAAGAATGAAAGATCATGAAATGCTTATTGACTAACTCTTGGTGGAGCATGATATTGTCGCATAGGGTTAGAGGGAGTCCCCACCGAAATTTAATCATCTTTTACTTAAGGAGGAGGAGGTGGAGGTGTAGCAGTTGTAGTGGAAACTTGCTATTGAATGACATATCGAGTGGCTTTGGATGCCACCACGCTTGATAAATTCGAGGATGAATTTTTCGAAGGAAGAGGTTGAAACCTCACTTAGGAAGATCAAGAAAAAAAGATCTGAACTTCTGGACTGGAAGAAATATGGACGTGAAAATTTACGGGAATCAGATGTCAATCATCACTATGGTGCCACTATTCTATTCAGAACTATAAATGACTGGTGAAACAAGGAGGTAGTGTTTCACTATGGTAGACTTAAGCTTCTGGTGTGGATGAGATGGGTGTAAAACCCTATTTCCCTGACTCAACATTTAATAAAATAAGTCAATATAACTCAAAAAATTAAGTGTCACATATGTTTCACCATAGCATAAAAGAACCATAATTAACACTTTCAGAAATAAGCAGCGAAAAAATCAAAAGTTTAACACATGAATCTCAACAACAATGAACGAGAAAGTGGTTCAAAAGAAAACATAGAACAACTCATCCCCCAGTGTTACATATCAGAGCGACTCCACTAAGACGCAAACGATAAATAACTAAAGATACACATCACCATCCTCTAGCATTAAGCATCTATTATTGTACATGATCGTCTGTACCCCATAGGAACACAGACGTGGCGACAATCATAAAGGGGTGAGAATACGTTTATATATAGATAGTGTTCATAAACAACAAGGATAAGTAAGCCATATATTATTAATCTCCTAACTTATATCAAATACCAAAACAACATCGATAGCATAAACTCATACAAAACACCTAAAACAACTCACACAATCAATTACTCATTTGCATCAACTCATTTAAGCAGTTAACCCAAACTCAATGCAAAAATGTATGCAATGTTCGACTCCTCACCTCTGTCAATGTTCATCGTGATCCCCTCTTTGAACCTAGCTTGCAACTCAACTATATATACATGTGGTACCAAGATTATTTGATTATCAGATGTTTGTTACTGATTTATATCCCGCCACGATCCACTCTCTAAATTGAGCCGCCCCAAGGTCCCATTTATGAACCGGGCAATTGTATAACTCTTGAATGCATGTAATGCAACTCAACTTTATCAATGTTAGTCATAATCCCATATCTGAACCGGACTCATCACACCTCAACCATTACTCTTTCATGCCCACTCACCATGAAACTCAATAATTCTCATTATCAATCAATTGATCACAACTTAACATAAATACAACCATTTCATGCATAATCATTATCAATTCAATAAAATGTACCGATTCACATCAAACAAAAACACATAATCTCAAATAGTATATGACAATACTAATTAATCGTAAAAACAACACACTGTTACAAAATTAACTTGAAAACAACTTAATTATGCGTTGTCACCCTCGTCGAGCGACCTATAACTCGCCGGGCAAGCTCTCGCTAGGAAAACTCTTGTCTCGTTGGGTGCGCATCTTAGAAACCAAAATTCCTCACTCTGCATATATCGTTGGGCGAGATCGCTCAGACCAGAACCTAGAAAACACGATTTTCCACCATTGGAGTCTTATCAAATCTTCGATTTCGACCCTAATCGATCCCAAATGCACGAAATTAAATCATACATGTTAATACCGTATTAAAACACTCAAATAGGCACAAATGGACATATATTACATCGATTTGATTCAAAATCATCATCACCTTCAACAATTGCAACACAACTCATAAGAACACTAAATTTCAAAATTCAATCAGATAAATTCATACGAAATTGACATGAAGTTAGTACATAAAATTTAATATCAAATAGATTCATACGAAATTGACATGAAGTCAGTACATAAAATTTAATATCAAATAGATTCATACGAAATTGACATGAAGAGTTCTACGAAAACTTATCTCAACCTCTAAACCATTTAACAATGGTGAAAAGGGAGAAACCCCAAGGGATAGGGGTAATGAATCCTCTATATCCTCTTTCCCTAAGCACCCACACATGAACAACTCTTCTCCATTACCTTAAAATTGCAGAATCTCTAAGCTTTGTCAATGGCGTCTCCTCATAGCTCCCCCTCTTCCTAACCCTTGCTTGCCTCTTCTCTCAAATTACTCTTATTTCACGTACTGTAAACTAAACCTATTTCTTCCAGTTTTTATTTTATTTAAACGAAATAAATAAAACCTATTTGTTTCCAATATTTCTCATTATACCCTTATCTCTTGCTAATTACTCTCACACCCTAAATTTTCACTAATTTCTAATTTCTATCCCAAACTCTATTTTTCTCAACTAAAATAAAATAAAAATATCATTTTATTTCTAAAGGGTGGACTCTCACCTCTTAGGTCATCTACTTCCGAACCCATAATTTAGAAAAGAAAGACAGGTGTAGATGTAAAAGGTGTGGTGCAAAAAGGAATGTGAAAATATATGAATGGGTGGTATAAGGGCCTAGTTATAAGAGTAAGATGGGCCCAGCGAGGTTAACACGTGATGAGATGAAACAAGTATAATAGAAGAGATCGCGTGTACTTTTTGTTGTTGCTGTTTTTTCAATTCAATCAATCTATTTCTCTGAGTTTGTTTGTTGTGTTAATCGGAGATGCAAGACGGTGATGAAGTTAACATTCAAGAGTTGGCCTCCAACCTCACCATTTACAAAGATCAACTCAACCAGGTTTCAATTTTCTTTCTTTCTTTCTAGGGTTTATCTTAATCCTAATAATTTATAGTTTATGATTTCACTTTATCTGATTTGAATCCTCAATAATTAGGTTAGACAACTTTTAAACGATGAACCCTCTAATACTGAGTATGTCGACATGGAAAGGGAGCTCTGCGAGGTTTGCTTTCTTCTTCTTCTTCTATTCATTCAACTCATTTTCCTCTCTTTTTATTATTCTAAATTCTGAGTATATAACTCTTTCGCTTTCAAGATCTTACTTACCACCAAGGTAAGAGCTTGACCATTAGGCTTTGTTTGGATTGATGGAATGGAATGGAATGAAGTGATATAGGATAGGATGGAATCAAATTAAGTTTCTTTGTTTGGATTAATTTAAGAAGCACTTTTATGATTGAAACCCTGAGATTTTGTTTGAAAAGTAGATAAATATGCAACAAGAAAATAAAAAGAGAAACTTTTCAAAATGCACATCACTTCTATCTATGTTGGTTCTGTGCAGGTGTGGTCTGTCTCGTGATGTCTGCCATGCTTTCTTCCTCTCACCTGATAATGAGATGTTCACAGAGATTCTATAAGTTAGAATTTCGAAATTAATTTGGTTTATAATGTAAACGTTTATGTCAAATGTATTTCTTTTACTGAATTCGAATGTGGCCTAAAATTGTGCAACACAGGTGATTGCTCTGACGGAAGAACTCCTCGCAACTGCCAAGCAAAATGAAATTTCTGTTGCCACTGAATCTCCAAGTTTATCAAGATCCAAGGAGAATAAAGCGGTACATACTTTTTGACAATTTCTCTATTTTATTTTACATTGATGTTTTCTTCACGTGTACTTCGAGAGACTTGTCCCACTGCTGGGTTATTTTAGTTAATCAAGCAGTGATTACATAATATAATGCCTAGTGTGTAGCCGACGCCACTTAGTGGGATAAGACTTAGTTGTTGTTTGTTTGTTTTCTTTGGGCATTTCCTAATTGGCTTAAATGGTGCCTGTTCGTAATTGGCTTACTTCTTTGCCTTTAATAATTGATGAAATTGCAATCTGGCAGAAATTGTGAAGGATGCAATTGAAATAATCTTTGATGATTTGAATGCAGTAGTTGACTACTGATCTTTAGTAACTCTTTATATTATTTCATCGTTTAGGAGCTTGATAGCCACTTTGATCATCAAGAGAAATTTCCCATTGGCACCAGAGTTCAGGCAGTTTATAGCGAAGATGGGGAGTGGTATGTTACTTTTTTTCCCTTCTTTTGTAGCAGTGTTTTTTGTTTTCCGTTTTATTTCCCTATGTTTTCTTCATGTTCATTTCGTTGTATTGTGAATGTCCAGGTATGATGCAACAGTTGAGGCATACACGCCAAATGGTTATTATGTTAGCTATGACAGTTGGGGTAATAAAGAAGAGGTATAGTTTCAAAACTAGATGCATATTTATTCTGCAATCCTAGGCATATTACATTATAAGGCATCTGCATACTTTAACTCCAAATTATTTATTATTGCATGTAGTGGTAACGTGCATTGTTTTGATGTTAGAGAAGCAGGGGAGGGATTGCGTTCTAAAGAAAGTTTTTTCTTTTTCAGTCGATCTAAATTTAACAACGATGGTATTAAGAAAGAAATCCATCTTTTTCAATATTATACCCAATGACATGAACCATGAGCACATGATTTTGTTGGTTTGCAAACGACACAAACCTATGACAAAATTTTCTATATGTAGGTAATAAAAATAAAATCATGTAACAAGGTTTTAAATCAAGTAGTCAGCACGCCATCATGTTTATTGAAGTATTTTCTAAACTAGTGCCTGTATCCTGTGCTATGCTGGTGCATTAAATTGTTTTATAGCACTATGTTGAATTTGAAAGTGAATGACAGTATTTTACTGAGAAATGTATTCTTAACACCCCACTCATAAATTGCATCATCAGAATATAGGCGATACAAATGAGCCACTAACTTATCGTTACAAGCTAAAACATTACTTTTTGTTGTTGAAAAGGGTTAAATATGGTTGTAGTTCCTAGTATTAAATTAAGAACCTTTCAAGTTTAGTTCCTTTTTTAACCATTTTTAAGTCTATTGTCTATAAAAGGCAGGGACATAAAAAATGGATATTTTATCGGGACTAAAAACGTATTTAACCCTATCAAAAAATTCTTTAATAGTTTTTCTAGTTTCTAAAATTTAAAGGTAAATTGCATATGTTGGTTTATTTTAGGTAGATCCTGCTAATATAAGGCCAATTCAAGAAGGTACTGTGGATGCTTTGGTAGAAGCGGAGCGTGTAGCCGAAGCTACAAAGCAGGCTATCAAAAGAAAAATTGCGCAAGCTGGGTCTGTTGATTTTCAATCACGAAGTCTACCTGCAAAGCTTCGTATAGAGCCCGATGACCCTGAGGATGTGGTGAGTGTTGCTTTCCTTGATTTTATATATTAATTAAGTGCATAAAGTTTCTGCCTTTGCAAACTAGATTTCCTTGGTTTGATTTCTTGTTCTGTTGCCTACTTTTGGTGAAGTATATTTGTTTTCTGCAAACATTTTTGTTGGGATCGGGGTTCTGAAACTGTTTTTGTTCAATCCAAATTGATCTGCCAGTTTTCTAGGATGCCATAAATGACATGTTTGCTAACTGAATGATTACAGAAAATTACGAAACGGAAGAAAATACATGCCTTTAAGTCTAAGATGCGGATGGAACAACTTGAAGTCACACAAAATAAGCGGCAAAATGCTTGGCAGCAATTCCAGACAACCAAAGGAAAAGCAAAGAAGGTACCTTTCTCAACTTGTCTAATATTTATTTTCTCATTTGTTTTGTTGTTTTCATACAAATGAAGGTGGTTTTGGTCCCAGATTGGTTTCTTCTCGGGAAGGAAGCGGGAGAGTATATTTAAATCTCCTGATGATCCTCAAGGAAAGGTTGGTGTGACTGGAAGTGGGAAAGGTTTGACAGAGTTCCAGAAAAGAGAAAAGCATTTTCATCTCAAGGACGGCACAATTGAGAATGATGAATAGAATAGGTTAAGAAGCCAATTAGCATTTCCATTGTGTATCTCTGTAACATGCTCAAACCAATCACTGCAGTGGCTGTTTGAGACCAAACAAAACGATGCATGTTTTCAAGTGAAATATTGAGGCTGGTTTCAGATTATTATTGTGTGCAATACTTAGAGGGATATCGTCTCAATTTAATGTGACCAATCAATAAATCTTCCTATATTTAAGGCTAAATGCATCCCTCACATGTTTTTAGTAAATTCGTTCTTTGTGTTTCTTTGAGTAAAAATAAGTTTAAATGTATTTTTCTTTTCTTATTTTAAGTGTGTTTAACTTTTTGATCCCGCTAATTAAAACTCTCTTTAAAATAAGGGTTTTTAATTTATTTATTTTTTGTCTCTCTTCACTTTTACACATGTGTTGCTCTTATTTAATATGGTGGTAAGTAATATTTATAATATTATATAAGATTATGTTTTAAAAAATTAGAATTAAAATATTATATTTTTTAATATGTTTTTTTAGAATAATATTAAGTGTTTTTAGATGAGGAGGTCATTCAACTATGACTCGGTTATGAAATTGCAATAGAAGTTTTGGAGATTATTCATTCATATGACCCTTATCCTGACCCCTTTGAATTAAAGATCGGGAATTTCTTTCTAACTCTTGGCGAAAAATTATTTTCTTTCTTTAGTTTTTGGAAATACGACGCTTCGTTTTTCTACAAAATAAATGTAAAAGGGTGAGCATCCACATTTTATAAAAATAAATGTATGTGGGTTTGATCGTGTGGTAAACTATAGCGAGGGTGAGCATCCCACATTTTATAAAAATAAATGTATACGGGTTTGATCATGTGCTATACTATAGCGAGGATTAGCACGTGGGGAATGATGGTGTGCAGCCGTTCCATGATGACATCTACTGGACTCAATAAGATTAGTTGATTTGGATTGGAAGGAACATTGACAATGTAATTATGCTGTAAGTGACTTGTAACACGAGCAAATTGACAATTTTGAATTTTAGTTACTTGATTTTCTGATTATATACTACTCTATTCATTAAGATTATTTGAATAAACTCTCTCTACTCTAATTTTATTCTTCTTTAAGCCAATAACCACGTGAAACAAGTTATCCCAACATTATACACCAATAGTGCAAATATATTGTATACGAACATCCAATCGAATTTTTGTAAACATATTTTAAAAGTAATATAAAATATAATAAAAAAGTACAATATGATTGAATACCTGTGTAAAATTTATTTAGATGTTTGTGTAATTTTGAGCTAAAAAGGGATAACAAGCACCTAAATTTAAAAACCAAATATTATCAGCAACCAAGCAAGAGATGTAACAATATGTTAAAGGTTTCTTTTACTCAAGATGTTATAGGTGTCACAACGATTTATACAAAATTCAGTATGCTCAAAATTCCACACTCTCGAACTCTGTTTAAAAGTAAATATGAGATAGTGTTCAAGTCCAACCCATCAATGAGGCACCAATGTTGGAATGCAAAAGTGTATCCAGTACTGTATAACTGATAGTTGCCTCAAGAAACATTAATCCTTAAACTGCCTAGATGAGTTGGTTGAATTTAAGACAAGGTTCTTCTGTTGAAAGACTCCACTGTTATGTTGGCAGTAAAAGCAGGAATCGAATTCATTTTCCGAATGAATATATCAACCTGGGAATGACAATAACAGGTACGACTCAGTAAAAGAAACATGAATATCTGACAATGTAACAATTACACGCATGATAGCATTTCGATTTCCACACACGTATTCTGTTTTTGGTGTATAGAAGTCTATCTGTATTTCTAGAGATGATAACAAATATTACATATAATTGAACCATTTATACAAATAAAACATTAGTAACGAAGTCCTCCAAAGATTGTGACTCAAACTCTCGTACACACTACAAATTTATCTAAATATCTAATCAAATCTTTTCCATAATAGAAGAAATATCAGAATTCATAAGAGGTGTAAATAATACATACAAGATAGTATTCTATAAAAATCGACTTCTAAAACTTCTCTATAGTATATGTTTTGAGCATTAAACCTAAATAATAATTTCTAGAATTAATACAAAATATTAAATAAATAATTCAGTGCAAAACAATTATATTGATAAATATATTCTATAAGCTTTTTTTATTTTATTATGAGAATTAATATGATTAATAAATAATAAATGATTAAAACTATATTCTCCTTTCTATGATGCACTACAAGGAAGGTTTTGCTGCTAAGGCCTCTTCTCTCTCAAGTGCACAAAAGTTAATATTTGTGCAGAGGATCAGAAAAATATGAGAAAGACAAGAGTTTAAGATGTCGAGTATTTATTATAAATATCATGGCATCCTTACCTGACGAGATACATCAGGCTGGGATGTGTAATGATTCACCTGTTATGAAAACAAAATGAAAACAAAAAATTCAACAACGCTTCGTGCCATCTTTTTGAAAAGCAAAAAACAAGCAAAGATCGTAATTGCTGATTTTTCTTTTCCAGGTTCTTGATCTTTTGTCCGTATTAATTTTTTCACCATTTTTAGTCCTAACCTTTGATAAAAAAAGGGTGTTTTTAGTCCCTACAAAATTCAACATATTTG